>NC_056733.1:486192825-486480325 GCF_019279795.1 Protopterus annectens | reverse complement strand
GTCTCATCAATGTATCTTATTTATGTCACAAGCAAAATTTAAATCCTTGGATCTAGTCATTCTGATATTGTTCATTTTTTGGATGTGCAACAGGTCCATCAAAGCTAGATCCAAGGAAGCATTGTATGGTGGGTATAGATCACCTCTCAATAACCTGTAGGAGACAGATGGCCAGATTCCATAAAGCTCACCGAAGCTATTTGTGGACAGTGCAGCATGCCAAATAAGACTTCAGCACACCTGGTGTGGACACAATTCCAGAATTCACGCTGAAGGTAAACGAGTACTTAAGTATTCTGATTAGGACAATTATGGATTCTGCACAAGCCAGCATGATACCTAAACACATAGTGCACATACAGTGCAACTGAAATACCACAAACAGCCATTTTGACTCTGTTTCTAAAATCCTATATGCATACTTTCTGGATGCCAGGAAATTCAAGTGAATTCTATGGATTTTAGTGAAACTGTAGCAAAATATAAAAAATATATAGAAATGAAACCTGCTGTTAATATACTATAACAGGTTGCAGTGATTCAAGCTATAAATGAGGCGAAAGGCAACTAGCTAGAGTCAGAGGAAGGCCACAACTAATCCAGTTGTCAGACCAGCAAAAAATCAACAGACAGAAAACTGGTGTGGGCTGTCTGCAACATGTGTGCCCCACACATGCCTGTGCAGACCCTGTGAGGAAACCCCATCCCCCTTGAAACCAAAGTGTGTCTCAGCCTGGGTATACTTGCATCTAGGACATTCCAGAGACACATGGGGGATGCTGTTTGAGTATCATAGACAACTACCAGCCATATCTTGGCAAAATTCCTGGAAGAAATGCCCAGCAAGGTGGATGACTACATACACTTTCCATCCACCTCTATGGAGCGGACAACTGTAATCCACCAGTTTTATAACATAGCAAACTTCCCACACATATTAGGTGCAATAGATTGCACACATATACCTATTAAGGCACCAGTACATCCAGAAGCAGAATGATATATAAACAAAAAGGAATGGCTATCCATCAACTGCTAAGCTGTGTGTGCAGCAGATGGCAGTCTAATAAACATCATGACAACACACCTTGGAAGTGTCCATGATACTGCCATTTCATGGATAGTGGTCTGAGGGCTACATTCCAGCAAGGTGAAATGCCTGAGGGACTGCTACTGCATAAGTACAAAAACACAGCTAGGATGCAAGTTAAGGATATCACACACAACAATATCTATTATGAACAAAAGTGTTTTATTTCCCACAACAGGTGAGTGTGGCTATCCACTTGAGCTGTGACTAATGACCTTGTACCATAAACCATCAAACCCTGTACAGGAGGCCTAGAGTAAAGCATACACAAGAACCAAAAATACCATACACCGTGTGTTTGATGTGTTGAAAACTAGGTTCAGATATCTGGACACATCCAGGAGTGTACTGCAACACACTCCTAAAAAGGCAACAAAGATGATACAAAAGTATGCACCATGCTGCAGAACATCATAACTAGAGAACATGGCAGTCTTCTAACTGCAGGTGTGAGTGCACTACCTCAAGAACCCCAAATGTCTGAAGAGGATATCCCAAAGATATTGGAAAAGGAGCAGGAGGACAGGGGACAGAAGTCACAGGTGTAAACTACATAGGGTGCAACCACAAACGCAGGTCCAGACAACATTTGACCAAAAATATCTGAGTCATGACAAGCCACACGTACATGAGTTTACAGTCTGAACAGTGATGTTCAGGTATTGACCCACAACAGCAACACAGATTGAATCTAATGGCAAGTACCCTGCAGGTGCACACACTGAGCATCACATACAGCATAACATAACATAATTATAACATATTCCATCATACAAATGTGTCACATCAGGGATCATCAGCTTAGGACACAACTGGTAAACAATAAGGGACACATATCAGTGCTACACATACATATCTCTACAACATAATAACATGATAAAAGAGGCGGGACCTAATGCAGAAAATTTAATTTCAGAAAACACATATCACAGTACAGTGGTTTTGCAATAATGTGATGCAGTTATGTATACTACACCTTTGAGCACACTCTAATGCAGTCTAGGGTGACTTTGTTGATGTCTCATACCACAGTAGACTCTGCCCCAACAATGTACAGACACATCTTGCCCTGGTTGCTTCCTAAAGGACACGATGGGGCTACAACACTGTGTTGAGATGAAGGAGCATGACTGAGAGTTGAAGGCCTTGTGAGTGGTGGGGCTATCACAGATGTACCAGCAATTGAACTCTGTACAGGTTGAACTACAGACAGTGATTTCTGAAGGGCAATGGTAGTTCTACAGACAGGTGGCCTGCCTTTCCCAAGTTGCAATCTGCTGAGCATAGTCTGGTAGTTCAGAATCCTGTTGGTAGCATGACACTGCTGCAGTATCATAGAGGCCAGGGTTTTCACGAATCGTGTCACAGCTAGTAGAGTCTCATTCTGAGCAGCCAATGTTGCCATAATTTCACTGTGTCTGTGCTCTTGTCCTTCGTGCATGCAACATAGCTGGTTTGCCACACAAGATGTGTAAGGGGCAAGTGCATGGATGTCTGACCAATGCCATTGTTGTGACCACTTATTTGCCTGCAGCAGGAGGTGGACAACCTCTGATACCTGGCCATGCACAACATCTGCTAGCTTATGTCTAACACAATGCCCCATTCTTGGTTGTTGTGTGGAACTGCCAGCAGCAGTGCTTTGAACTGCGGTGTGCTGGTCAACAGCCTCACCCTGTTCAACATCCATTGTGGCAGCAGCCCCTGAATGGCTAGAAAAGTGGACCTCTGCATATGAGGCTACATCTGCTTCAACATCACTGTCAAACTCATGGACAGATCCTCCAAACAACTCAAGGCCATCTGTGCCAGGTGCCACACTAACATGTTGAGACACATCTTCAACAACATCATGATTGCTGGATGGGCACAGTCACAGTTCAAAGTCCCAACTGCCCAACCATCCAAAAGGATTTCCCAAGCAGTAGTCGCCAATCACCTCAAAACGCCAACACCAAACTAACTGTAATACATTCCTTGTATACCCTCCATATCACTCGCCTGCAGGATCTCAGCCAAATAATCCAAGGAAGATAAAGTTCAAAGTCCCAACTGCTGAACCATCCAAAAGGATCTCCCAAGCAGTAGTCGCCAATCATCTAAAAAGAGAATAATCATCCACAAAATTCAAATGAAAGCTTTATTGACTTTATCCATAAGCAGCCCGACATTGCAGCAGATCCAAAGAGAAGGTGAATGTAATCACAGTCATAACATATAGTTTAAAATGCCAACACCAAACTGACTGTAATAAAAGAGCTTTGAAAACCAACCACAAATATCCACTGGACGTTGCAATAATGCAAAATACTGAAAAGCCTGCACACAGGCACCAACAGTGGAACAAAACACAAACTCAGCAGTCCTACAAAAAGCTCCACAAGTTCAATAAAGATTTGGGAAATTATACTGGGGGAAGCCCTCTGAGTTTTCTAAAAGTACTAAGAATGTTAAGTTTGCCAATCAGAGTGGCTCTAATTTAACATACAAAAGGAAAAGACATGAATACATACTTAAAAAAACTAAGGGTAGCACTAATGAAAATTCAAGGGAAGAATCTTCATCCATAACAGATGTGGACAATGAACACACACAAATGTCACCAGTGCCCAAGAAGAGGAATGTTAGTACCCCTTTAGGGCTAACAGACGCAGAGGTGGAAAGAAATATAAATGTAGCAGTCAATGTAGACAAACCTTTGGAGATGTTAATCCCACAATAAATGAACCATGTTATGTACAAAATATTTCATCAGTGTCTTTAAGTGAAAACAAAATACAATTGCTTAACAAAGGCCTGAGTTTTGTCCCTGCTTTTTTGTTCCTGAAGACAGTATTGTTGATGATGTTATGTTGTTTTGTTGATTATTAAATTTGAAGTTATTCTTTGAGGGAGATGATGTCTCTCATGAGGGAGATGATGTCTCTCAGAGATTCACTGATTTCAGGTACCACAAATCTTCCTGTATGCCCCCAATGAACAAATATGTGTCAGTCTTTCAGGATTGTGCATTGAAGGATTCATGATTTTAACAGAAGTTAATTTAGGGCACCTAAACATAATTTGTCTTATAATGAGCAACAAAACAACAAGCCGTCATTAATCTTCAGCAAAATAAAAAATAAAAATAGTGATTTTTCCAGGAGATAAGGGTGGGGCAATTGTTGTTATGAACTGGGAAAGTTATCTGTCCAAAGCAGAAAGAACAGTATCGGACATTGTGTTTTACATGAAGATGCCCTAAGAGCCTACAGCATGTTTTAAGCAGGATATTGATGCTTTCTTGAATTTAGTTAGTGAGGAGGACATTATTACTTGATCAGATTTCCATCATTTGACTGTATTTGATCCTCATCAACAGTATCTTTATTTGTTTCCCAAAATTCATAAGGATTCCTTAAAACCACCAGGTAGACCAATTGTTTCTGGTAGGGGATCACTTACGGAGCCATTGACAATATATTTAACCAAATATTTGAAGCCATTATTGAAATGTGTGAGCTCTAGACTACAAGATACAACTGAATTTTTGAATATTATTTCAGAAATACAGATGTAAGAAGGTTGGCTACTGTGTACGTTAGATGTAACTGCCATATATATATATATATATATATATATATATATATATATATATATATATATATATATATATATATATATATATATACAAACACATACCTCATTGGGCAGGGCTTATAGTATTAGAATATTGGCTTGACCAGGTTTCCCTTTATGCTGTAGGATTTAACACATTTTTATTATGTCTAGCAGAACATGTATTAACAAAAATGTGTTTTATTTTAATGGGCATGCTATTGTCAGGTAAAGGGGAGTGCAATGGGAGCATCCTTTGCTCCCATTTATGCAGATTTATTCATGGCATACTTGGAAATGCAAATGATACATGACACCGCTCACGATTTATATTTTCCAGAAATTGACATTTGGCGCAGATACCCTGATGACTGTTGGATGATATGGAAAGCAGATGTTCAATATTTGGAAGAATTTGTGGGCTATCTTAATGATAATAAATGGGACATACATTTTACAGTTCATCATAGTCATCATTAAATAATTTTTTGGATGTGACGGTATCCAGGAATACAGATCATACTTTAAGAAGTTCTATTTATCATAAATATTTACAATATAATTATCTTTTGCATGCTTCCAGTTAGCACCCCTACCATATTATTAAAAACATTCCGAAATCACAATTCTTACATGTTAGAAGGGTTTGCTCTACCGAAGAAAGTTTGGAATATCATAGAAAAGATTTAACTGACAGATTTATATCCAGAGGGTATGACTTTAGGAATGCAGTTACTATCAGCGAATGGGCTTCCCAACAGGATAGGTGTAAATTATTGGAATATCAGGACAGGTCAGCTAAGGATAGTTTGATTATTAGATTTACTACTACATTTGGTCATAATACTGGAAATTTGAGACAAGTTATTGATAAATGTTGGGATATATTACGGACAGATCACAAACTATCAAAAATTCTTACCACATGATGCAAGTTCTCATATCCGAGGGGCAAGACACTTGGATCTTATTTTAGTCATTACAAACATAAATCAAATCCTTTGATTTGTCAAGCTACATTGACTGGTAATAAAGTAGTAGGATGCTATCCATTTGAACAATTTTTGTTGTGTAAGTACTTTAAAATCAAAACAATTCTCTAGCAAAAATACCTCTCAGGTATATGATATAAAATTTTAAGCAATTGTAGCTCAGACTGGGTTATCTATCTGACTACTTGCTCCTGTGCTGCATGCTATATTGGTCAAACATCACGTACTTTAAGAATTCGTATATCCGAACATTTAAGTGATATTAGGGACAGAAGGCAATCTAATGCATAAAAGCACTCTTTATTCGAAGAAAAACAATAAAAGTGATAAAAACACATGACATTCCCAGCTGAAGAAGGCTTAAGAAGCCAAAAGCACTTATCTCAGCTGGGAATTTCATGCATTTTTATCACTTTTATTGTTTTTCTTCGAATAAAGAGTGTTTTATTGCTGTTGACACAGTGCAAGCTCATGGTGGTGTACCTTGAAGAATTTCCTACTTTGTTGTACTGCTTTAGGACACCTTTAGCAGTTGGGGTCGATTGATTTTGTTGTGAATAACTTGATTATTTGCTGATTTCCTACTAACATATATGTAATCCTTAACATTCATTAACATCAGCTATTTAGCTGTGGGATCAATACATCTTGCTAAATTCTGTTATATGCCTGAGCAATGTTTTGACTAATACTGTATACCTTATAAAAATAATATGAAGGTCTGTTTTCTCATGAAATATTAAAGTCAGTAGTAGAACAACATCATCCTCAAATTTTTAGGGACTGGGATGGGTAAGCTAACAGCTGAAATGAAGAGCATGGAAGATGCATATATTTTCCTAGCGATGTGGAGTTTAGCAGGGGATATGATGATGATCCTCATGCATATCTTACTGTGCCTACTCTCTGAGGACTGGGTGCTCTCCATTACTGTTAAAGTTTCTGAACACAGTGACTACATGAATGGAATTTTTCAACTGTTTAGCTGTACGAGCAGCACACAAGGATACTACGCAATCCTAAGCCAAGATCATTATTTTTAGACCATCCCCCATCCAGATGATGTCATATTATAAGCTCTTTTCACTGCATGCAAAACATTAATTTTCTGTTAAGATGTATTTGTGACACCCGTGCCCTGGCCCAGCAATCAAGGACCCTCATTCCTCACCACTAACACCAGAGAGGACGTCTCATATAGGAGGAAAGGATAACAAATACACACAGTAAAGTGCAATTTCCCTTAAGAGCACATAGAGATCACAGTCAGCCCGGGGCTGGTCACTCCCTTTCTCTTCAGGTCCCCAGTAAGACTCCTCACTGGCACAGCTATAGGGTCCAGATCTCAGCCTATCTGGGCAAGCTAAAATCTCCAGCACCCACTCTGTCCAACCAGTGCTTCATGTCCTTGCCCAAGTAGCTGACACACACACATTTTCAGATAAGAGTTTATGCAACCACACAGGCACTTCTGGGGAAGGCTGGCACAAGTGCTTCAGCTGTGCCCATTTTACCCAGACATTATTGTAGTACCCTGCCACCACCCAGCTAATAATTATCAGCTACTCAAGGGCCCTTAAAAGGATGTCCAATTATTACTGTGCAATATTATTATCCAATTGGTAAGTGTGACTACAGTCAAGGCTTATTAGAGTGGCTATGTACAGTTTTACCAAAGGCATACAAGTACTCTAAAGAGCTTAAATTATCACTACACGAACCGGCCACAGTTAACATGTTTTAAATATTTAATAATAAATAATTTAAAAGCACAAGACAATACTTTCTACTACACAGTCAGTGCTAGTCAAGAGAGTTCAGAGATCACGCAGAAATACTTAAAATAAATCAGTAGTACAGTTCTGACATCACAGAAAACCACTTAACCTAAACTTTCTAATTTCTAGCTATTGCTACAAGAAAACACACTTCTAAAATAACTTACTTATAGAGCAAGGCAGAGTGCTGTCAGTTGGATAGTCGAGGCAAAATGCTTAATAATCTCTGGTTCTCACTGTTTAAATTGATACTCCAGTTCTGCTAAACATTACATCATCTTTTACACCTTCCTGGTGTTCCCAGGTTGACAGGAACTGCATCTACATTCTTTTACACTTCGAGCAATAAAGGACATTCCACATGTAAGTTCTGGTCATTAACTTTAGCCTTAAAACAATAGGCAGGAAGCCTTCATCTAGCCGGACTGGAGCCGACTTTAGATCAAAGGATCACAGCATGCTTTTACTGGGTCAGTAGAGATCACTGTTGCCACATTTTTGTAACAGCATTTTTTTCATTTAAGACAACAAGCCTGTGATTCATATTCATATTTACAAATGATAGAATTAGCTATAAAATTCTATCTGGCTAGGCTGGCAGCCTTCACCCTTCTCTATCAGTCTTCACAGTATTATTATTGCAGGCAGGTAGTGCTCAAGGTTAGAGTTTGGATATAGATTGTGCTTGCAGATTTGAATCTCCTGTCCTACAATCTGTGTTCAAAGATGTTAATACCTGAGTGTAATAATGCCAATGGTGTATTGTGATTATCTAATATTCCTCATAAATAAATATCTACAAACTGTGCTGGTAAAATGTATATCAGTGTAATTTGAGAAATGCATTATTCATGCATTCTATGTTTTGATTTCAGGTGAGGAGGATCACATCAGAACAGAGCCATGTGCATCAAGCAGATACAAAAGCTTGAGGATCAGCAGGGGAAGAGAGGTATGTTGATTTTTTTATGTATTTAATAAAATGAAATGCATCTTCCCCTGTTTACAGGCCTGTATTTTCATAACATGTATATTGATTAGAATGCAGGGATATCAATCATCCATCAGTAAGGTAACTGAAATCAGCACAGGGTAGCTGTGCTTACAACTGTGAATAAAATCTAACAATATCAATATTTTATGTATCATTGAGCCATTGTTTCAGCACACATTTTTGAAATCTACACTGCAACCTACATAACAGTTGGGTTGGTATATGTGTCACACATTTTGTTTAGGTGAATTTTTTGTATGCAAGTATAAGTGTTTTGAGCAGTGTTTGTGATGTATGGTTTGGCACACTTGTATCTCTGGCTGTGCTGTTTGGTGATTAATCTGTTGTGTATAGCTTGCCTATTCATAGAGTAAATGGGTATCTGCTGTGTCAGTATTTGGACTGCTGTTTGCAGATTGTGTGGCATGCCCTTCAGTTCAACTTTAGTATTGCATCTGCCTCGTGCACCTTAGGTGCTTTCGTAGAAACGTGGTTATAGTCTAGGTTTACTGACACTTAGGCAGTTACCCATTTGATTGCAGCAGTTCATATTTAGCACACCCTGCAGGCCAATGTTGGTATTGCATCTACCTCAGACACTGGGTGCTTATATAGAAACACAATTATAGTCTATGTTGAATGACACGAGCATATACCCATTTGATTGCAGCAGTTCAGTAACAGGAAGCATATTCACAATGTTTTGATTTTTTCAGCCTATTGATTGCTAATTGTTTTGGTAGATAATGCATACAGCTGAACACATATACTGTAATACTGTTAGTAACCGACATATTAGATTCTCATATGTCAACAGTTGTACTGACTGAACATTTCACATTGTTTTTAGTGTTGTACTCATTATGTTGATGTGTGTTCAGCCAAATATCATGCTGACTCTCAGGTCATATGGTTTGCCTAGTGTCCACAATATTGTCAGATCACTTTCTCCTCATTTTAACATTTAGACTTTGTGGCTGGTCACATCATTTATTGAATGCAGACAGTATAATCTGTTGATTAGAGCATTCTAATGACGTGTGTGTGTGTGTGTGTGTGTGTGTGTGTGTGTGTGTGTGTGTGTGTGTGTGTGTGTGTGTGTGTAGAATTCTTCAGAAAAAATACTGTTATCCTTTTTAGAACTATTACATATAGAGCCATAGGTAACTCTGTCCATAATGGATGTGTGTCAGGTCCTGTGTAAATTGTCATCATGATCATATTCTGTTGTGCTGTGACATTCATAGGACTGTTCTGTGTGAAAAGCATTTGCTTTTCTTTTCTGTCATGTTTTGCAATTAATCTTTACAGAGCATGGGATCCACGGATGTTCTCTGATCCAAAGATGATGATGAGCACTTGTAATGCCACTGCCAGAGTCTTCGGAGGATGATGGTGATGATGATGATGATGACAAAGATGCAGAAGAACCTTGGCTCACTCCTGCCAGAGCCATTCTGCCTGGACCCTGGGGGAGACAGCAACATGTTTTGTAGAAACACAGTTATAGCCTAGGTTTACTGATGTTTAAGCAGAAAGAGAAGATTACAGGGAGGAGATCTGGGAGGTCATGACTCGTGTTCCAAACACAGATGAGGCACATGATGGGGTCATTCTTTGAGGATATTGCACTGGCTATGGGGGATTCATTCAGGGCGATAGCTAGTAAGATCATTCAGGAGTCTAAACCTCATCAGTGTGGTCACTCCAGTCCATAAGTATTGTCTGTGTACTCCACTTGTATTATGCTGCCAACATGGTGATTGCCGTTTCATTGACTGGTCTGTATACATGTGTTTTTGCATGCATACCAAGTATCTACCATGTTTATGTGTTACTGCCATGTGACATTTACTTCCATTTCAATCTGTGCATGACACACATTCACACACTATACTTTCCATGCACATTCAATTATCCATGTACTGTGGCAGTTAACCTGCAGATGGTGCTGCAAGGGGTAGCCTGTAAACATATGTGTTACTGGGGTAAATGACAACACATGTAGCCCATACTCCATCACTAACAGTGTAATATGCCTTGAATTTCCATGTTGCCACATCAGGTAAATGCAACATACAGATATATCACTCCACATGTTTTGGATGATAGTTGTCATGATGTCGCACTGTCATGATGTGGTGTGTCATGGTTTGCCAATACTGATGCCATGTGGGATCATATGCAGGTATATCCTATATTTATGCAGTCCTCCTTTTCTAACTACATCAAGCAGCAGTGTATCATTAATCTATATACATCATTACAGCTAACACATTGTTTCACAGTGCATTATATCATGTTTGCTGTATGATGCATTTCCACACCCAATACATATTGACATTGGAGTACACCTTCCATAAACAGTTGTACTCATTAAATGACTGTACACAAAGTCAGATACATACTGACATTCAAACATACCTTTGACATGTGAGCATTCAGTGATTTCCTGCTGATGTGCTCTAATGATGCTCACAGAAGTATCTTCTGATGCATAATGGCCAGGGTGGTTGACATACACCTGTGTTTCTTTATTTGACATTTGCATAACAGTATAATGTTTATGTGCTTTTAATTTTTAGTTTGCTTACTTATATATGTTGATGTAACATGATTGCACATTACTGTGTATGTGTTTTATGAATGCCCAGTTATGTGGACATCAGTAATCCATCTGGTTATTTGGCATACATTTTCCCATTTGGCTAAATATATGTATGTGTGACTTCTACAGCACCCAGAGTGCATCAATTTACCTTGTCCTGCTTTACTCTGATGTGGGCCCAGGTTATCCACCTCCCTCCCACCTTTGTATTTCACTACTATTTTTGCAGGTATGTTTGCTTTTGTAAAAACAACTGAGCATTGCCAATATTAAGTTGACACAGAGAACATGTGCCACATGTATGGACATTGTACAATGCATGACATGTGCATACAAGTTGCTGGGTAATGCTTGCAATGCACCTTTGTTCTCATTATACTTGTGCCTTACAACGTGTAGTTTTTTTCACATCCATGTGCACAACCTGCTATATTTATTGTGCTGTACTGTTACATTTTTGAACACTAGTCTCAGTCCAAGGGGATCCAATTTCTGTCATCTTGGGAAGAAATAGTTGGCAGGCCATGCTGCTTTGCCAGAGATGGTCTGCACCTGTCTTCTCTAGGCTTTTGGATACTGGCAAAGGCATTAGCCACCCCTGTTGTGTCTTTTTAGATAGTGCCAAAATAAACAATCTCGCAACATAACAAAATCCTCTCTTGATGAACTCAAGGTACTGCTACTTAATGCAATAATTCTAAACAAGAAACTGCACTCCCTGGAAGCACTCCTCACTTTGGAAGATGCTGATGTCTGTGCAATCACCAAGACATGGTTCAAAGACATAGAAAGAACCCTGGCTGTGCCGGGTTACAATGCCTTGCAAACATTCAGACCACAAACTGAGCATGAAAGAACCAAAGGATGAGGTGTATCCATCTTCATTAAGGATAAGTAAACATTAAGACTGGTCAAACAGTATGTCTTGAGCTACTCCATGTCCAATTAGCTATAGGCAAAGCCCCCTACTACATCATAGCTAGCTATAGGTCTCCAAACATGAAACAGGAAAAACAGACTGCATACCTGGACTTACTGGAGTCACTTGCCATACATCCCAACACATTACTCATGGGTGATTTTAATTATCCTACCATTGACTGGAAAACATCCATGACCACAACCATACTAGCTGAAAGGTTCTTGGACTTTGTCAATGCAAATGCTCTGGAACAGCTAGTTATCACACCCACAAGAGGCTCAAATGTCTTGCACATAGTACTCAGTAAAATGGGAGAGCATTGCACCCCCCTCCCCCAATGTGATGTTCTCTCTGGTAAGATCGGACCATAAGTTAGTCTTGTTCGATGTCATTACAAGACCAGATATGCCATCAAGCTCTAAAATGATTAATAATTTTTCTAAGACAAAATTACCTCCTATTAAATGATGCTATAAGAAGTCTTAAAGTCTACTCAAATGCAGATAACATGGACTCCTATACAGGGTGTACACCAATGTGCTGTGTAACCACTTAAGCAATTGTATAGAATTGGCTGTACCTGACTGCATTAAAACCAGGTCTTGACAAAAAAACTAGCCACCCTGTTGGACCCATAGTATAAACAGGCTATACAACAAGACAAAGAAACTAATATTCAAGAACAAGAGGGAACTAGCTCAGCAGAGGAAGAAATCCCTCTCTAACTTAAACAAACAAATTAGGGATCATGTCAAGTCCTCCAAAGCTAATTACAAAGCAAAAATAGCCTTCCTAGCTAAGAATAATCACAACACATTCTTTAACTATGCCAAAATGTAAAAGGAATACCCAGCTATGCGCTGAACTGGTTATGGATGACACCACCCACATGCAACTGGAGGTAATAGCCAACCTTCTAGCTGACATATTTGGAGAAAAGTTCACCCCTTTCTCCCTTCCAGTCATCCCTCAAAGTATACTTGCCACCTTTCCTCAGCCTGTCATCTTAAAAGAACAGGTCATTGTGCCACTTTCCATGGTCAAAAGCATTGCAGCAATGGGACCAGACAACATCACAAGTTGCACTTTAAACAGCTTAAAACATGACCTAGCACACCCACTTGGATCCCTGTTTAACCACAAACTCTGAACTGGTTATATTCCAGTGCAATGGAGGACAGCAACAGTTATCCCTCTGCACTCTTTGCTCTGGAACATCAACTGACCCTAGGAAGTATTGGCACATAAGCTTTATTGGCCGCATCTGCAAGGCCATGGAAAGAATCATTATGGACCTTATTAACAAGGACATAGCTAATCTCCAAACTCTGGAACCAACCCAGTTTAGATTTGTTAAAGGTATACATGCCTGTTAAACATGGTTAACTTCTTCAAGAAAGTCAACAAGGCTTTTATGAGGGAAAGACAGTGCATACTGCCTATCTTCACCGAGCCAAAGCATTTGACACAATCCCCTGCTCAGGTATTATAGAGAAACTCTCCCAATTGGAAATTAACCCATACATTACCAGCTGGGTAGCCAAGTGGCTCTTCGACAGGATACATAATGTCAAACTGGGTGACTTCACCTCTAGCAAAAGATCAGTCACCAGTGGCATTCCATAGGGTTCTGTGCTAGGACCCTAACTGTCCAGAATTTATTTCTCAGAAGTTCAGGCAAACTTGGATGGCCTGTGGCTGAGAACTACAAATTGGGAGCAATCATTGTGCCCTCCAATTATGTTACTATATTGCAGGCAGGGTTAAAACAGACAAATGATTGGTGCCAAAGCCATGGATTAAAGCTAAATGTAAAATAATGCATTATTATTCCCTTTAGGAAAGCTGACATTCCTGCTAATTACATTATAGACAACACCCCCTAAGTGTAGACCCAGTGGTACATAATCTGGGTACTCAGGTTGATAGCAATCTGAACTTTGGCCACCACTTAGCCATAGCAATAAGGAAATCCTTCCATATGGCACACCTTATAAGTAAAGACATTGCATCTAGATCTAAGGATGTTATAATTCCATTATACTCAGTCCTCCTCAGACCAATAATTGAGTACAATGCTCCCATTTGCATGTGCCTCACCAGCCACTTGCAGCAATTGGAGAGAGACCACAGAGGTTTCTCACCAATAAGTTACAGGATACACAAAACAAGTCTTACACGGAAAGATTGAAAGCCCTGTCATTGCATTCTGTCTTCTACAGGCTTCTAAGGGGTGACCTGTGCCTGGCTTACAGGGCAGTCTCTGACCCAGTCCTGACAGAAATCCTACACATTCATAAATCAAACTGCAGGAGGGTCACTCACTCCTGGAATCATAACCTAGCCTCTGACATGAACAGGTCATGCTCAAGAGATAGATACATCTCCCAGAGACTGCCACCTGTCTGGAACAAGCTTCCAATTCATGTGAAACAGAACCCCTTCCTGACTATCATCAAATACAGCCTAGAGCAATTGATGGGTTGCTACAAATTCATTCCTAGAGTGGTGCTCATGTCCCTTCTGGACAGAGGAAGGTGGTATTAACTATTGTGATAACCCCTAACTGGACCAGTAATCAAGGAGCCTCAGTCCTTACCACTGGCAACAGTGGGGGAATGTTCACTGGGAGGATAACAGGTACACATACAGTATTTCCTGATGCAGCTCTCTGCATCAAGTGCAAATTCTGTTAAGATCACATAGATACCACAGTCAGTCCGGGCTGGTTTCTCACTCTTCCTCTAGATCCACAATAAGACTCCCCTCTGGCACAGCTATAGAGTTGAGATCTCAGCTGAGTGATTAAGCCAAGGCCCCCAGCACCCTCTCTGTCCAACCAGTATTTCATGTCCCTGCCCAAGTAGCTGCCACAGACACACTTTGAGATTTGATTTGCACACACACACACACACACACACACACACACACACACACACACTTGGAAAAGTCTGTCACAGGTTTACTAACTATACCTCCTTCTGCCCAGGGTACAAGGTAGTTATTACTGCCACTAGTCACTACTTATCAGCTATCTTAAGGCCCTCAACAAAGGGTACCTAATCTTACTGTATAATATTAATATTAACACAAATGGCAGTTTGATCAAGAGCAAGGCTATTAGCAATGGCCCACACAGTGTCACCAAATAAATACCCAAGTGCTCTCAAAACTTAAATATCTCTACACAGATCAGCCACAATGAAAGGTTTAAATATATTTAATAATATATAATAAAAGAACAAGACACTACTAAATATATATTCACAGTGACATCAGAGTTGAAAACCACAAGAAATATTTAAAATGACATAGCAGGACAGTCTCAAATAAATAAAGAAAAATATCTAAATTAAGCATCATTATATTCCTGACTAAGTCTAAGAGAATTACTATACTCTAGTAGCTTGTTAATAGAGCATGGCAGATGTGGTGAATGGATCTTGTAGTTGTTGCCATGTCCAAGACAGAATACAGAATGCTGTGTCTCACTAAGAGGCTTCTCAAATTAATATCTCAAATATTACTGATGGGATAGTTTGCAGAATGACATAATTTCTTGTCATCTGACTCTAGTTCCCAGGTGAAACCATCACTGCTGGAAGCTTGCAATATTTAGTGTCTACCTGTGAAAATACATAGACCTCAGATCTTTGGCAGATGCTGGAAATCATAAAACAATTGTAGTCCTCCATGCTTTCAAGACTAGTAATTACTTCACCCTAAAGGCAATACATAAAGCTTAATAAAAGCAGAAACAATGGTATGGCAGAAACAATGGTATGGTCAACATAGCCAAGGCCAGTTTAAAACCACTTTTAATAAAAAAACAACAAAACAAGAAAACATAAAGTGCTTTCTGGCTCTTTGCCCTACATCAGCTGTACTAAATTGGCCTTGGCTGTGTTGGCCATACCATTTTTTCTGCTTCTACTTTATTTTTTAGATTTGGGATTGGACTTTGGCTGCAGTTTGTATAGTTGTTCTCTTGTTTGTCTTTGTAATACAGAAAGCTTCTCAGCATAGACTCTGTGTCTCTAACTGCATTGAAAACTGAAAGATACTATCTTTTATTGCATAGCCCATAATGTAATTTAATTTCAGCTATTTTCCTAAAATTTGCTGGACTGAAGTTAACCTCCTGTATTCCAGTTTCCACTATTAAAATATATACATTTAGACAGTTACAATAGTGCATGTACATTTCTGTTTTCTTTCAGTAGGGCACACTCTGGATGCATTTCAGACATAAACACTTTATAAAATACGTTTTCAACACACATCTGTACAAACCAGTTTGATATACACAACATACAGTTCTAATACAGTTGTAACACAAGCATCTTATATAAATCATGTTGATATTCACAAATGACATATAATTATTTACAAAATTCCAGATAGCTATGTTGGCAGTATCTCCCTTCATCACAACTACCATAGATCTGTACCTCCATGAACATCACTCACCTAACCACCATCAAATGGGGCAACTCAGTATAAATATTGCTAGGCTTTTAAGGGCTCTAGGACCTTTATACTAGTAACCTCCTATGAACCTATTAGTACATGTCATTAGTGTATGCATGTGTATTGACATTGATTTCATGTACATTCCATTTATGCCACTGACAGACAGACAGACATATTTATACCTGCATGTTGCCTTTGACACTGCATATGTGTGTAACATGTACACATTCTATTACACATTTGATTGGGTTGTGTAGACCTACTTTTGCATGTAGTAGCGTTTGTTGTTCTTCTGCAGTACTTCTGTCCGGCACTTTGCCTAGTTGTTTGCCTTTCACATACATGATCATAGGTTTGTTTCTGTCTTTTGGTAGAGTTATCTATTTTTGTTAGACCTGCATTTACTCATCTTGCTTGGCTTACACATACACTGCTGATAGACTAATTGGATATGTGTATATTTATCCAAAGTGTGCTGTGATCTTACTATATTACCCTGAAACACACATGTACCATTGTTCATACACATCCAGATATGACTTACATACAGTTTGAGACATGTTGTAACTTGATAGTGCATAGTTAGATATGCTTTTCTGCATTTCACCAAGACTGGTATGCATACCCACCCTGTTTGACAACTTTCCATTGCCATTATTGTGCAGTGTGCTGTCTGTGCAACTTACCTCTCCTTACTGTTTTTTTTTTCTAACCTTTGCATGTCTTGTGTTGTGCTATTTGTTTGAAGAGTAACCTGCTGTGATGACCTTCTCCTCTTCTTTCCCTATGTTTACCTTTCCTTGTATTCTTAAAAAAAAATGGGGCCTATTCCCACCAAAAAACTTGCCCATGCTCCTCTGACTTTCCTATTGATTTTCCAGTTCCAACACACATCTTGTGTGCCCCTCTTCTTCACCCATGCCCCACATCTTCTTTTATATCTCTCACTTTCCTTGAGACTGTGCATTACTTATATTCCTCACGCAATGCCCAAACTCATTGTTAGCAAATGATAGCTATGGCAATGTGGTCATGATTGCTGTTCACATTTGCTTTTAATTTTTTTAATAGAAAATTTACAGATTCTGTCAGAATATCTAAGTCCAAGCTGATATAGTTTAATGATACATGTATAATGGAGATATCCATAGTCTCTGAGTCCTGAAAAAAATTATGAATTTCAACAAATGGCTAAGCTTCTGGTGTCTTTCAAAGGGGATCCAGTGACTGTCAGCCTGGGATGACATGCTCGACAAACCACGCTGCTTCACTAGAGACAGCTTGCACCTGTCACCCTTAGGCTTTTGAATACTGGCCAAGGCTCTTGCCACCGCCATAGTGCCTTTTTTAGGCAAGGCTCAAAAGACAAACCCACCACTGTAAAAAGCACAGGTAACAAAAAATTGAGGGTAATGCTGCTCAATGCCAGAAGTATAAACCTCAAAATGCACGCACTCGAGGCACTCGTCAGTATGGAGAAAATTGAAATATGTGCAGTAACAGAAACCTGGTTTAAGGCTCCATAGAGCACCCCAGCACTACCAGGCTACAACTCATACCATACATTTTGGCCACAAAACCCACACACAAAATACAAAAGGCGGGGGCATATCCATATTCATCAAGGATACCCACACCTCCAGGTTAGTGGCACAGCACAATGCTTCAGAGATCATCCACGTGCAACTAACAATGGGCAAAACTGCAATTCAAATTGTAGCTTGCTACAGATCACCCACCATGTCCCAGGACCCCCATTCCGCATTTCTGGAAACTCTGGGAAAGATAAAGGTCTCACCAAACATCCTTATATTGGGTGATTTCAATTACCCAAACAACTGGGAGAACTTCTCAAGTACTAACTCCCTTGCCCAACATTTCCTAGAATTTATGAACTCAAATGGCCTGGATCAACTGGTCAACATGCCCACCAGAGGTGACAACATATTGGACCTGGTCATCACCAACATGTGCGACCAGTGTTCCACATCGGAGGTCAGTCCCTCGCTGGTTAGATCTGACCATAAACTAATCACTCTGGATATCCACATTCCGCCCCCACCCCCGGTCAAAGAAACCACCGTGAAAAACTTTTCAAAAGCAAATTTCACGTGACTTTAAGACCAAGGTGAAAAGTTTCAAAGCCCCATGCTAAAGGATAATGCTGCCCAAGCTGCAAAATCCTTTACAAATGCTCTCTATGGGCACCTACAAGAATGCATGGATCGGGCTATCCCAAGCAAAACCAAGACTCACTCCTCCAAGAAAAGGAAACCAGTCTGGTGGACCCCTGCCATAAACAAGCTATACAATTGAAGGAGGAAACTAGTAGAGAAAAGAGTAAAATCACAAGAAGGAAAGACATCCCTGATTAGTATCAGCAAGAAACTACTATACCTCATAAAATCATCCAAGGCTAGCTTTGAAAGAAAAATTGCCAAGGACTCCAAAGATAACCACAAGGCTTTCCTTAGCTATGTCAAGAATCTTAGTGGCAATTCTCAGATCTGTTCAGAGTTAGTGCAGAATGGCACAAAATACTCTAAACTGACTGATATCGCCAACATCCCGGCAGACAGGTTCAGTGCAAACTTCACTCCCCTGTCACCCCCAAAAGGGCCCATAACCATACCAGAAGAATTTAGTGACCCTGAAATCACAGACACTCATGTTAAAAAAGCCCTCTCAAAAGCCGAAAACACAGCATCAATGGGACCAGATGGTGTCCCAGGCTGCGTCCTACATGAACTCAAAGATGAACTAACCCCTCACCTAAACACACTGTTCAAACTCAGCCTCTCCATAGGCTATGTGCCCATAGAAGTGGTGCATGGTAACGGTTATTCCACTCCTCAAAGGTGGAAGAACAACAGACCCCAGGAACTATTGCCCTATAAGCCTGACTAGCTTGGTCTGCAAGGCTATGGAGTGCATCATCATGGATCTCATTAACAGAGACACTGGGAACCTCCAAACACTGGATCCTACCCAGTTCAGCTTTGTTAAGGGCAGATCATGCCTCCTGAATCTGGTGGACTTCTTTGAGACAGTTACCAAGGCTATAGATGCGGGAAAGGTGATCCACATAGCCCACCTAAACCTTGAAAAATCCTGTGACACCATTCCCCATTCTGGTTTTATAGACAAGCTCACCAGCCTGAACATAAGCCCCTACATCATGAGATAGGTTTCCAACTGGCTCATGGGCAGATCGCACAGGGTAAGAGTTGCGGGAGCTAAGTCTGACTCTAAACCGGTTACAAGTGGCATACCCCAGGGCTCAGTCCTAGGACACTGCCTGTTCAGTATATACTTCTCAGAGGTACAGGCAAGCACAGGAGGTCTATGGCTGACCAAGTTCACAGACGATGCAAACTAGGGGGTATAATTGACTCTCCAGCTGACACAGACATCCTCCAAAAGGGTCTCACTGAGACAGATACCTGGTGTCAAAACCATGGCCTCAAGCTAAATGCCAAAAGGTGCATAGTCATCCCCTTTGGAAAACAACAAAGTACCCACAAACTACCACATAGGTGGTAGCCCCCTAAATACAGAAGAT
This sequence comes from Protopterus annectens, assembly GCF_019279795.1. NCBI lineage: Eukaryota > Metazoa > Chordata > Ceratodontiformes > Protopteridae > Protopterus > Protopterus annectens. The sequence continues at coordinate 486,460,309 of NC_056733.1, read as the reverse complement.
GTAATAAGGGATCTGGGGACTCAAGTAGATAGTAATCTCTCCTTTGATAATCACATTGCCAAAGTGGTTAGAAAATCCTTCTATGTGGCCCACCTAATCACAAAAGGGGTTTGCATCCAGATCAAAAGAGGTCATTGTGCCCCTCTACGCATCACTCATCAGACCCATCATAGAGTACAATGCCCCATTTGGGATGTACCTTACAAGACACCTGCAACAGCTGCTAATACCACGGAAGTACCTCACCAAGAAGATCACTGGCCTCAAACAGATACCCTTTGCAGCTCGACTGAAGAAACCCCAGCTGTACTCGGTTGCATACCGCCTACTCAGAGGTGATCTATGCTTGACATACAAGGCCATGTCCAACCCAGAATTGATGGACATGCTCCACCTTAAGAAAACCATATCCCCTCAAGCCACATGCTCTAGGGATCTAAACCTCACCACAACAATAAATAGGACATGCTGGAGGGATAGATTCCTGCCCCAGAGACTTCCCATGTTCTGGAACAAGATTCCAATCTGCATTGGAATACAGTTGCCCTATGCAGCACGTTTGAACAAGCTAAGACTGTTCTCTGTTGCATACCGCTTTCTCAGAGGCGATCTCTGTCTAACGTACAGAGCCATGTCCAACCAAGAATTGTTGAACATGCTCCATCTTAGCAAAACCAAATCTACTCAAGCTACACGCTCTAGGGATTTAAACCTCAACACAACAATGAATAGAACATGCTGGAGGGATAGATTCCCTTCGCAGAGACTTCCCTTACTATGGAACAGGGTCCTGATCTACATAAGACAGAGCCCCTCACTATCACTCTTCAAAGGAACCTTGATGAGTGGATGGGTAACAGAAAGTTCACACCGGGGATCACACCAACAGCACTACTAGATAGGGGCCAAGGGTACTAGCTGCTAGTACAAGGGTCTAGGGAACTACTAAAGAGGCGGTGAACACCGCACAACATGGCTGGGCTAATATATGCCTTCAGGTAGACAGCTTAGTACCAACCTATGAACCTATTAGGCAGAGCTCTTCACTAACAATCTTCAAGATAAACCTTGACAAGTGGATGGGAAATAGAAAGGGATCACTTCAATGGCTCTGCTGGACAGAGGTACAGGGAACTAATCTAAGGGGGTGGCAAAAGCCAACACAGTTCCGGCTAGGCTTATAAATGCCTTTGGGCAGATAACCTAGTGCCTACCTATGAACCAACTGTAAAGAGTGATATCAATATATATATATATATATATATATATATATATATATATATATATATATATATATATATATATATATATATATATATATATATATATTACAAATAGCCTTGCAGGTTTGAAACCCATATTTTACATTAGTTGATGACATATAGACATACCTGTAGTTGTCTGAGACATTTCTGTGTGTACAGCTGCTAATTTATGTTACAAATGCCATGTAGCTTGCATTGGGATGGTTGGCATTTTTAAGGTTTTGGGTTTTTTTTTTTTTTTGTTATCAAATCAGAGTCAGTTACATTCTGTAGTTGTCCTTAACCTTTCAGTACAGATTCTGTTTTACATATTTGCATACAACTGTCATGATTCTTGAATTGTGATAATTTATCTTAACTTTGGTGCTCTACAACATTGTTGGACAACCATTTCTTATTAATTACAGATTACTTACACATTCCTAAAGTGCACTGCTGATACTGTGATACTCCATTGTGCACTGAGCTATTCTGCGTTTCTTGTAGTACATTAACATATTACAATGCTATCCACAAATTTCATGCTGATATCAACATAATGCACTGGATTCTGCAAATTTTATGGCATCTGGCCCAGAGTATAGAGCTAGAGCTTTAAGGTGATCCATATAGGACAATGTGTTTATACCCTGGATAAAAAAATCCACCACCCCCGCCTTTCAGCTTATGAGGCGTTCATGATTTCATTTGAGAACTCATGTATTTAGACAGTGATTTACATGTTGTTTATTACATTTTTAGAATTATTTTTTTCCTTTTATGAAATAATTAAGTAAAGCAAATATTAGTTATCTTGTCCTAACTGATATCCGTTGCTTTCTTTACCTGTATTATTTCCTTTTTCAGGGATTGCCCTTCCCACCTAGTACATCACTGGATACAGAGCCATTTCACAGTCAGATGTTAAGGAAAGGGAAACTCCATTTTACTTCATGTACAATTAGCTGCATAATATTTACAGACATTTTCAATGAGCTTCCCAAGAATAAATTGTAATCCACACACTCTAAAAGAACATTATTGGGACACATACCTGAATGTTTCACTAAAACTTTAAGCAGCCAACATTTGTATGAAGAGATTCCCTCTCTCCTCTTTTCTTCCAAGAGTAAACTAAGTACACACTGCCTCCACTTACATCTGTGAGGCATTAGATGCTGATTATATTGTGGCTCCATTTTGGAGTGAGTTAGAAAGCCCTGTGCTTTCTAACTTCTGTTAATATAATTAGATATTTACTCTTAGCTAGCTTGTGGTTATAAATCGCAGACTGTACTTCAGCAATAGAATTGTTAATTCATTACAAACTTTTAAAACTACAGAAGTAATTTGCAAAAACATTTATTTTTTTCAGTTTATTTAAGCTTTTATAATTCCCAACTAATAATTGAATATTCTCTACCCTTCTTAGAGCTATGTTCTTCATTATCGTCCTTCCTATAACACACTCCTTAGCTAACAACAACATATATTTTTATGCACAACAAACTAAACTCACTATAAAATTTGTCCTATAAGCCATAAGTTAAACAATAAATGATTTTAAATAAAAAAAAACTTAACCAACACCAATTTTTCCCTTTTGAACTTCTTTAATTATAATATGCTTTATTTATAAATTATATTAACCTATTCAAAATCATAAAAAGTCAACATACATTCTCATTTCCATTTAGCATTCAGCAAAACTGCCAACCCCACACTACAAGAACAACTTATGCGGAGGGGCGTGACCAAGGATGAACACAGGATAGCAGCAGATTTCTTCAGCTCCACCAATTTCATTACATTGACAGGAATTAATTACTTAAAAAATTAATTTTTGAAGTAATTTTCTTTCTAAATATGTTTGTTTTATATAGTTCTTGAACTATATCTAAAAAAGAAAGGAAATCTTAATAATATTCCTGTCAGAAATTACTTTGGAAATTTTCCTGTCAGTTTATCAGTCTGAAATGAGTTCCAGTAAGACAAATTCTCAAGACTCCAGCATCAAGAAAGAACTTCAGTCTCTGATAATTATAGTCCAGCAACTTACCGCTAAGATGGATAAAATGGATACTAAAATAGACACTTTCATATAAAAAACTACAAAACAAATAGACTTGTTACATATGGACCTGCAACAACAGAAGATCCAGATGACAGGCATAGAAGAAGCTGTGAATGACATGGAAACTAGAATACAAGAAGAGGAAATCAACATTGAGTTTCTGCTGAAACAAAATACACATTTACAAACAAAGCTGGATGACCTGGAAAATAGATCTAGGTGCAATAACATTAGGATTTTTGGACTGCCAGAAAATATTGAAGGTAACAATATTACTTCTTTTTAACAACATGGCTCCCTAAAACTTTAGATTTACCAGAAACATTCTCTTTTGGTATCGAAAGAGCACATAGATCTATAGCTAATACTAACTCTAACAAAAACTATCCTAGATCAGTTATAGTTAGATTTCTATCATCTTTGCATAAAGAGATGGTTCTTAAATCTGCTTGGGCTAAAGCTCCTGTTAAGATTAATGAAACAACTGTGCGTTTTGACAATGACTATTCTTCCATGGTATTAGCTAAAAGAAAAGTTTTTCTGCCACTAATAAGGGAGCTTAAAAAGCACAGTTTAAAACATACCTTCTGTTTCCTGCCAAGCTTAAAATCTTCCTTCCTGATGGTCCTAAAATTTTCGATGACTTAGACTCTGCTTTACTGTTTATCAAAAAAAATAAGATTTTGGAAAAAATAGAAGAAATGGAATGGGTTAGTCCTTCGTTAAAGAGACTGGCAACTGAAACTTCGTGGAAGACTTCAGAGAAGAAGAAGAGACTAAAAAACAAATGGGAGCACAATGTTCAACACTGGAAGTATACCCCTCACTGGTGAGATCAGATCACAAACTAATCTCGCTGGAGGTCCTCATCCCACCCCCACCTGAAATAAAAAAGACCACAGTAAAGAACTTCTCGAAAGCCGACTTCACACTTCTAAAGACTAGTGTGGTCTCCTTTAAGGCCCCCGAGCCGACGGAAAACAGTACTCAAGCCGCTGAATCACTTACAAATGCCTTCTACCAGCACCTGCAGGACTGCATGGATAAGGCAATCCCAAGCAAAACAAAGACTCTTTGTACCAAAGGCAAGCATCCACTCTGGTGGACCCCAGCCATAAACAAACTCTACAACAAAAGGAGGAAGCTACTACAAGATAGAGCAAAATCCTTAAAAGGTAAGACACCCTTGATCACTATAAGTAAAAAACTAAGAGCTCTCGTAAAATCATCCAAAGCAAATTTTGAGAGAAAAATAGCTAAAGACTCAAAAGACAATCATAAGGCCTTCTTTAGCTATGTTAGAAACCTGGGAGGAAACTCCCAGATATGCTCAGAACTAGTTCATAATGATGTGAAGATTACTGATCCTACAGACATTGCCAACATACTGGCTGACAGGTTCAGTGCAAACTTCCCCTCCCCAAAGGAGAGATATCTATACCAAGCGATTGCAGCCCCCAAACATCTCCAATGCCCAAGTGAGAACTGCTCTCTCCAAAGCAAAAAGCACAGCATCCATGGGACCTGATGGTGTCCCCGGCTGTGTGCTCCACGAACTCAACGAGGAATTAAACCCACAGCTAGGACAGCTGTTTAATCATAGTCTTACCTCTGGATATGTACCCAGGGAGTGGCGCACTGCAACTGTGGTCCCACTTCACAAAGGCGGTGCCTCCACCGACCCTGGAAATTACCGTCCCATTAGCTTGACAAGCCTTATCTGCAAAGCCATGGAGAGGATCATAATGGACCTCATAAATAAAGACATAGGAATTTGCAGACTTTGGATCCATCCCAGTTTGGCTTTGTCAAAGGCAGATCATGCCTTCTAAACTTGGTTGACTTTTGAAACAGTCACCAAAGCCATTGATGAGGAAAGGCAGTCCATACAGCCTACCTCGATCTGGCTAAGGCCTTTGATACAATACCCCACTCGGGTATCATTGAAAAACTCATCAGCTTAAATGTTAACCCATACATCACAAGATGGGTTGCAAACTGGCTGAGTGACAGAACCCACAGGGTCAGAGTTGCTGGCGCCATGTCAGACTCAAAGCCTGTCACAAGTGGTGTACCACAGGGCTCAGTCCTGGGCCCACTCGTGTTTGGCATCTACTTTTCCAAAGTACAAGCAAACACAGGAGGGTTATGGCTGACAAAGTTTGCAGATGACTGCAAACTGGGCCATAGTAGAAAACACATCTGACACAGATATCCTTCAGAAGGGTCTCACAGAAACGGATAACTGGTGCCAGAGCCATGGCCTAAAGTTAAATGCCAAAAAATGCATAGTCATACCCTTCGGGAAAAACAAGGTTACCCATAGCTACCAAATAGGTGGCAATCCACTGAGTACAGAAGAAGTTATCAGGGACCTGGGGACCCAGGTTGATAGTAGTCTGTCATTCGACACCCATGTAGCTAAAGTAGTTAGGAAGACCTTCTACATTGCCCACCTTATCATGAAGGGATTCTCATCTAGATCAAGGGAGGTCATAGTCTCCCTATACTCATCACTCATCAGACCAATGATTGAATACAATGCCCCATTCGGAATGTATCTGACCCGACACTTGCAGCAGCTGGAGAGGCCACAAAGTTCCTCACCAAAAGGATAAAGGGTCTCAAACATCTGTCCTATGCTGCCCGACTGAAAGAACTCCAGCTCTATTCAGTCACTTACCGCTTGCTCAGAGGTGACCTTTGCCTAACATACAAGGCCATGTCAAACCCAGATTTGATGAATATGCTTCACCTCAAAAAATCTAGATCCATCAGAGCCACAAGGGCGGGAGACTTAAACCTCGACACGGCTATTAATAGGACGTGCTGGAGGGATAGATTCATCACCCAAAGACTCCCTATGCTGTGGAATAAAATCCCGGTATATGTGAGGCAGAGCACCTCGCTGGCCTTGTTCAAGAGAAATCTTGACCAATGGATGGGAGATCGCAGATATACCCCAGGGATTACCTCAGTGTCACTGCTCAACAGAGGCACAGCAAAATAATGGGTATAGTTCCCCATACTAAAGGGGTGGCTTAAGCCACAAAACTATGGGCTAGGCTTGTAAATGCCCTCGGGCAGATAGCCTAGTATGAACCTATGAACCTATGAACCTATTTGTACTATGTTTTTTTTTTTCTCTCTCATCATTTTATTTTATTATTAATCTTTTTAAATATAGTTCCTGCATTTCCAAGAAGCAACAAATATTTTGAAAAAGATTTAATCAAAGTTATTCTCTGTGTGCAAAGAAATGTTTTGTTTCATAACTAGTCAAAATATCTGGAAATTTAATGGCAAGCTGTGATTTAACTTGTTTCTCTTTCTGAAGAGGAAAAATAAGGTCAGTAATTTGATACATTTTTTTTTCCTTTAAAAGTTTATATGTTCTTCAAATGCTATTCCTAATTATACTTTCTTGATTACACTGCTTATGCTTGTTTGTAAATAATCTGTCATGCTTTAACCAATAATAATTAGAACTAAATAATAGTAAATAATATGTTTTATTTTTAACTCTATTAATATAAACAGTAAGTAACATTCTATTGTATATACTTCTTATAGCTTTCTCTTACATTTTTTTTATTTCTGCCTTACACCCTTTTACTTTCTACTCTCTTTTCTTTTCTTTATTAATATATAGAAATGCTTTTGATCATATAGACACAGTAAATAATAAGATTTGCATAGGAGTTGAGTTGGGACAAAAATGTTGAGTTTTGTTACTTATTAATAATTTTGGGCTTGATTTCACTTACATAGAGTCTGTAATAACCTGTAGAATACATTGTGAAGGTTTTGTCATGTTTAGATGCATTTACACTGCTAAATGAATGTTTGTCACTAGTTTTAATAAGTTTCCGCCAAAATGTTAAGAGAGACAATCTGGGATGTGGGCTGTCTCATGCACAGTGTCCATGAGCTACTTCAAAAGCTTCAACTCTCAGAATTCTCACAGAGAAGCTGAAAGCAGCTAGTCTAACCTTTGACCTAGATATCACACTGACACATCATAGATACAGGAATGACACTACCTAATTATACTTTCTTGATTACACTGCTTATGCTTGTTTGTAAATAATCTGTCATGCTTTAACTAATAATAATTAGAACTAAATAATAGTAAATAATATGTTTTATTTTTAACTATATTAATATAAACAGTAAGTAATATTCTATTGTATATACTTCTTATAGCTTTCTCTTACATTTTTTTTTATTTCTGCCTTACACCCTTTTACTTTCTACTCTCTTTTTCTTTTCTTTATTAATATATAGAAATACTTTTGATCATATAGACACAGTAAATAATAAGATTTGCATAGGAGTTGAGTTGGGACAAAAATGTTGAGTTTTGTTACTTATTAATAATTTTGGGCTTGATTTCACTTACATAGAGTCTGTAATAACCTGTAGAATGCATTGTGAAGGTTTTTCATGTTTAGATGCATTTACACTGCTAAATGAATGTCACTAGTTTTTAATAAGTTTCCCGCCAAAATGTTGAGAGACAATCTGGGATGTGGGCTGTCTCATGCACAGTGTCCATGAGCTACTTCAAAAGCTTCAACTCTCAGAATTCTCACAGAGAAGCTGAAAGCAGCTGGTCTCACCTTTGACCTAGATATCACACTGACACATCACAGATACAGGAATAGCAGATTAATAATATGTGTTAAAAACCTATGTCCCAAACATATACATTACTATAACTCATTTAATTCATCTGATTGACAAGCATAAATAATTTTATAACTCTATACTGGAAGAAATTGTCATGTGATATATTTTAAAGCAGTAGTATAGCATGTTTGTAAAATCTGGTTAATAAAATGTGTTTGCTGTGCATTATTTTGTATAAAGCAGACAGATTTATTGAAGGGACAGCAATGTAAGATGGTGCTCAGTAAAGATACAACTCAGTGAGATCAGATATATATATATTTATGCATGTGTGTGTGTGTATGTGTGTGTGTGTATGTATGTGTGTGTGTGTATGTGTGTGTGTGTGTTTGTGTGTATGTGTGTGTGTGTGTGTGTGTGTGTGTGTGTGTGTGTGTGTGTGTGTGTGTGTGTGTGTGTGTGTGTGTGTGTGTGTGTGTGTGTGTGTGTGTGTGTGTGTGTGTGTATGTGTGTGTGTATGCATGTGTATATATCTCCTCTTGATTTCTAACATCAAGATTATTTGAATGCTATTTGCATACAAGTGTTTTATATTACATGGATGTATATAGTAGTATGAACAGTTTTAAAAAAAAAAAAAAAAGGTTTATTTTAGTTTATATGATGCTGTTTTACCAAATGTGTAGTCTTGTCTTGCTAGATAATTGAATTGAAAACTGTTAACTGCAGTTAAATATAATTAGTATTAAATTGATAAGGTGGTAGCTGACGTACTGCTGCTTAGGGTAGGGGGTTAACTTGAGTGGTAAATACTACTCTAAGTTGGAGTTTACAACTCCAGGCTGGATGCAAGGTTTAATCCTTACATTATTTTCACTTGTTCATTGTTATTTGTATATAGTTTTGACATCCACAATATATTTTGTACATTCATTGTCACTACAAACAAAATTGAATCCTATACGAAATCCCATAAGAGATTCAATAAATACAGCTATATTTAAAGGTACACCTAAAGGAGGAGATGTGACATTACTTATCTTGTTATTTGTTATTTTGATCATAAGATTCTTAAGTTTTAAAATGCCAAATGACATCTTTAAAAGGAATTTCTTTAAACATTAATGGATTGAATAATCCATGTAAAAGGGCAAGCCTAATAAGATACATTAATTTACATAAGGCCAACTTAGTCTTCCTACAAGAAACCCATCTCTTGAAAAAAAGATATTGATAAACTAGCCACAAACAAATATACAGTATTGGTTAGTTCAGAGCACACTCAGAAAAAAGAGGAGTGGCTATTTTATGGAATAAAAGTATGCCCATTCCTAAAACCATTAAGTCTTATCAGGATGACAAAGGAATGTTTTGTATGGTTACAATACAAATTAATGGGAAGACTTACACTTTAATTAATGTATATTGGATACCTGGAATTGGTATTAATACAGTGAAACATCATCTTGATAAGATCATATCATTCTCTATAGGAGATATTATTTTAGCTGGTGACTTTAATTGTATACTACATGAAAGTGATACTACCACTATAGGAAAGAGAAGAATTACATCTAATGCAAAACATTTAAAGGATTTTGCAAATTCTTATCATTTGAATGATATTAATAATCAGATAGATTCAAAATCATTACCATACACCTTTTTTCTAACAGATACAAAACTTATTCAAAAATAGATAGGGTCTTTATTTCTAACCAGATGGTAACAGATTTAATTAATTCCAAAATCATTTCATGTCCTATATCTGATCATAATTCAATTGTTTTGAATTCATGATAAAAATACTCATAATGTTCAGATCAAAAGGATACCAGCATACTTAACTCAACTAAAAGACTATAAAGAATATATACTTTCAGAAGTAAAACATTTTTAGACATAAATAACACTCCTGAAGTCTCCATTGTTTATGTTTGGGATGCCTTAAAATCATATCTATATGGACAAAGTATCAGATGGTATAATAATAAAAGGAAATCTTGGGATAAGGAATTGTTAGATATTCAAAGTAAATTAGACTCTTATAAACATAATAATAAAGAAAATATTATGGACAAGAAAGTTATTGAAGAAATAAACAAACTAAATGAGAAATACAAAGAAATTTTAACTCATAAAGTTAAAATAACTTTAGAGAAATACACGTTTTGTCTTATTCAATAAGCCCCAAATACTTACATAGACTTAAAAATAAAACAAAAAGGTTGAATAAACAAAACCATATCAAAGAAATCTTTTCTCTAAGGAAAAGAAGAATGTTTCTAGTATACCAGAAATACTAGATGAATTTAGAAATCACTTTCACAAAATTAACCATAATAATATTAACATGGAACCTAAAGATAAAATAAAGGAGTTTATAACCACAAATATGAATAAAAAGCTTAATAAACAACAGATTAAACTATTGGACAAGAGTATTTCATATACAGAAGTTATTACACAAATAAATAAGCTTAAATCAAACAAAGCACCGGGTAATGATGGTATTATACCAGAGATATATAAAATCCTTTCTAAAAATACATATTCATTAATACATAAGGTTTTTATTTTGGCCCAAACTGAGTTAATAACCCCCCCCCATCTTGGCAATATACATTTATTTCGCCAATTTTAAAACCTAATAAAGATCCAACTAGATGTTCTTCATATCGGCCCATCTCATTACTTAATGTTGATTATAAAATGTTTATGAATATCTTTGCTGATAGATTAAAGACAATCATTCCCGGCATTATAGATATAGATCAGACAGGCTTCATTGTAAATAGAAATACTTTTGATAATATAAGAAGAACTTTAACATTAATAGATTTTGCAAATAGGAAAAAGAAAGATTTAACACTTATTAGTCTTGATATAAGTTCAGCATTTGATTCGGTAAGTTGGGACTATCTGTTTACCTTAATGAAGTGCACAAACTTCTCGGATGCATTTGTAAATCTAATTGAACATTTATACAAAGGAACGTTGGCTTATATTAAGGTAGGAACATATGTTTCACAAAAATACCCATTCTTAAAGGTACAAAACAAGGATGTCCACTTTCTCCACTATTATTCACTTTAGTAATGGAGCCTTGGGCTAATTTGATCAGAAACAGTACTGACATAGAGGGTTTTGAAATAGATGAAAATACAACATCCAAAATTCAACTTTTGCAGATGATGTTCTAATTACATCAGCAGGATCTAATTCTTCTATACAGTCTCTATTTGATAACATGATGAATTTTAAAAGTATTTCTGGTTTAATATTCAATGAAGAAAAACTAAAATACTACCTATATATACACGAAAAAATATTCTCATTAGTGATTTTACTAAATATGTACCCAATTCAGTTCAGATAACTTATTTAGGTATAATACTATCTAAAGATATTAAATCTATTATATATAATAATTATAATACCTGTTTTCTTAATATACAAAATCTTTTTAATACCTGGAATAATATGTTTTTTACTATGGAGGAGAGACTTACAATTATTAAAATGATAATATTCCCCAAGATTTTATACTTAATACAATCAATAATACTTCCACCTACAAAAATAATTATCAAGAAACTGAACACACTAATGTTAAATTTCTTATGGGCACCTAATAGACCTAGGATTGTATTAAAGAAACATACTAATAGCTGGTCTCAAGGGGGTATTTCTTTTCCAGACTTTAATTTATATACTATCTCTTCTATTGTAAAAGTTATTACTTTATTACTAGAGCAGTCATATGTCACAAAATGGAAAGATTATTGGGAGCTAATTAGTATACACTTCATGAAAATCTCCTTAACACATAAAAATATGATTGTAAATAACTCCATGTTATGGTTACTAAAGGAATTTTGTACTTCACCTATTACACCTAAACATATGGTTTGTTACCCATTAAATATTATTATTAGTTATCGTAACTTTATATTCATGCACCCTAAGTACAGGGAATGGAATTTTATTGTATTTCCTATAATGTATACTCAGGGTATGCTTTTGTCATCTACTTCTGAAGGAACTCATTTAGCTATAGATAATGATCTAAAGTACTGGTATCAGTTGATATCTGATAATAAATTTAAAAATCTAGATTTCTTAAAACAAGAATTTGATCTAAGAGAAACTTGCTGGTTAGAGGTTCAGACCTTTAGACAACATCTCATTAATAAAATAGATTTAATGTCTATAACTGTTAAAGAATCTATTCCAACACTGATTGATTACTTGATATTAAATTTACAACATAAAGTTTCTGATAAAGGTAAACTTTCATACATACATAAAGTTATCAGACAAGAAACTTTTACAGTGTAGATTCATACTGGAATTATTTCACTTCTATTAATGGGGACCCACCAAATCAACAAGATAAACAATATATATTGGAATCTGCTTATAGAACTACGTCTTCCATTGTCTGGAGACTTTATACATGGAAATTTTTACATAAATCTTTTTATACACCTTTGATGATGAATAAAATAAATAATAAAGATAATCTATGTAAGAGATGTAATGTAGAAATTAATGCTGACTGGGCTCATATGTTTTATGACTGTATAAAATTGAAAGAATACTGGAAATCAATTAATGAATTTTGCAGGCTCTTTTTACAGATAATTTCATTATTTCTAAATCTCTTATATTATTCAACACACCTGTACCTCAAAGTGTTAAAAAGGTTAAGCTTCCCTTGTTATGGTCTATTCTAGCAGTGGCTAGGAAAATAATAACTAGAACTTGGATTTCAGATACACCTCCTTCGTTCAATGAATTTAAAAATGTTATGAATATAGTGTGCCATATGGAAATAAACACAATTAGGACTAGAACAAACAGAAAAACATCTTATTTTATTGTATGGGATAATTTACAAAATTTGTTAAAAAAATTTTTATTTCAATAGCATGATATTTTAGTTTAATTAATTGATCTGATTGTAGTGGATGTCTTTGTAAATACTTTAGTTGTTTTGTTGAATATTATAATAATACCTATTTTTAATTACTTGTATAAAATTGTTATGATATTTCTCTTATATGTTAAAACAATAAACCTGTTTTGAAAAAAAAAGAACAACTTATGCGGTGCATTTTACAATACAAAAAACATTAGAAACAAATAGATAAAATTAGTGTCGTCATTAAAATGTACACACAGACATACATGCAATCACTGAATCATTAACAAAACAAAATAATCTCCAAGTTCAACACTTTTTCCCCAATTGCAAAACGTTCTAGATGCTCACCCAGATAACAGATTGGAGGCAGAAAGATGCTAAAGTATAAAAATGCACTTAATATGACAGCAATCATACATGCTAACTCAGTTTCAGGTCATGATCCAAATTGGTTTATTACTAAATGTCCAAAAAACCCAGCAAACTGTTTATATATTACATTGGCGAACATCTCCCTCCCACCAGTGTTGACACATTTCAATTATTTGTCAAAGAATATTGTCCAACATTGTACCTAATAAATTTACGATAATCTTGGGAGATTTCAGTTTAATTGTCCTTGGTTCCTCAATGCAAGATGTAATGGAGTTCCTTGCTGATCACAAATGTCATGTGATATGTAATCCTATAGATTTACTGTCAAATCAAAATGCTACTCTCTTCTTATCTCATAATCATACCCCATCTGAACACGTCAACATTTACCACTCATTCCCCAGCATTCAGTGACCACTGACCTATAACATTCAATGTTCAAAATCTAACATTTCCTGCAAAATGGATGGGTGTCACTCCCTTTATAAATTGTCATCATAATCATATTGTGTTCTGCTGTGATATTCATGGGACTGTTCTGTGAGATAGACATTTGCTTTTCTTTTCTGTTGTGTTTTGCAATTAATCTTGACAGAGCATGGGACCCGTGGACCTTTTTTGATCAGCAGATGATGATGAGCACAAGCCAGGCCACTGGTAGAGTATTCTGAAGATGATGGTGATGGTGATGAAGAACCTGGACACACCCTGCCTGAGCCATCATGCCTTCACCCTGGGGGAGAAAATGACATGACAGGAATTTAGACAGTTATTGGGAGGAGATCCAGGCAGTCATGGCCAATGTGTTCTGAACACAGATGAGGGACATGATGGGGTCCTTCTTTGTGGATATGGCACAGGCTATGCAAGATTCATTCACAGCAATCACTCCCGAGGTCATTCCGGAATCTGAACCTCATCAGCCTGATCCCTCCTTTAAGTAAGTATTTTCTGTGTGTGCCACTTGTGTTATCCTGCCAACATGGTGATTGCCATTTCATTGATTGGACTTTATATGCACTCCTGTGCATGCATACCATGTATCTGTCATGCTTATACATTATTGTTGAGTAACATTTACTTCAGTTTCAGTATGTGTATGACACACATTAATGCATTACCCTTTCCTCCCACATTCAACTTTCTGTGCATTTTGGCAGTTAACCTGCAGCTAATGCTACAAGTGGTAGCCTGAAAACATGTGTTTTACTAGAGTGACTGACAGACAACATATATTGTCCATACTCCATCACTAACTCTGTGATATGCCTTAGAATTATGTTTCCATATCAGGTATCTGCAACAAACATAAATGTCATTCCACATGTGTTTTGGATGACCATTGCCATGATATCCTACTGCCATGATGTGATGTTGTGTGCCATGGGTTGGCAGCACTTATGAATTGTGGGATCATGTATGGGTATATCCTGTCTATGTGCAGTCCTCCTTTTCCGGCTGTATCTAACAACAATGTAGCATTAATCTAGATGCAGTGTTACAGTTAGCACATTCTTTAACAGTGCATTATGCCATGTTTATTGCATGTAGCATTTCCACAGCCATTATGTACCAACATCAGTTTATACCTTTCACAATAAGTTGTACACAACTGAATCTGCATATGTGTGCACAAATGTGGATACATAGTGACACAGAAATGCACCTTTGATATGTGAACATTCACTGACTTACTGCTGATGTGCTGTAATAATGCTCACAGGAGTGTCCTCTACTCCATAATGAGCAGGGTGGTTGACAGATACCTGCGTTTCTTTATTCAGCATTTGCATGACAGTATATGTGTATGTGCTCATAATTTTTAGCTTCCTTACTTACACATGTTAATGTGGCATGATTGCACATTACTGTGTATGTGTGGGTTTTATACATGTCCATTTCTATGGACATCAGCAATCAATATGGTCATTTCATATTTGGTTCAAGGTATTTCTGTTTGGCTTCTTCAGCACTTTGCTGTACACATGCATTTGCATTTTGTCAACTTACCTTGTTCTGCTTTACCCTGATGTGGGCCCAAGTTGTACACCTTCCTCCCACCTTCATATTTTGCTATTATTTTTTACAGATATGTTTGCCTTTGTTGCAGTTAATGACCATTACCATATATTCATTTGACACAGAGAACATCTGCCACTTATATGGCCATTTTACAATGTGGGATGTGCACACAAGTTGCTGGCTAATGCTTGCAATACATCCTTACTCTCATTATACTTGTCTGTCACTCAGAGTAGTTCTTTTACATCCATGTGGGTTTTGAGTTGCCCACCCCTACTATAAATTTGATTTTGGACACTCCTCCCTGTCCCATCTCATCAGCTCATTCTACTGAGTACAGAGAGATCATTTGGGAAGGCCCACCTCCTTAGTTTCTTAACCTTGAATTATCCTCTGTTTCCACCTTTCCCACTTAAAAGAAAAAGAATGCACATTATTCAGCTGGTTTTACTGTATTTGTTTCATCCTACTTTATCACTTTAGTTTGCTTTTGCTGTTTGTTCTTAATAGTGTCCATTTGCATTTATTCTGCTACATTTATTACTGCTTGTTAATAGCCCTACTAAATTGTATCTTTTATAATAATCCTCTTAGTTTTGGTTTAAGCACTTGGGCTTCAGGCCAGGTATTTTAAATTAAGAAGGTTTGTGGTCTATATTCTTGTAAGAAGAGAGGGTAGCCTCTACCATTCTGAGCTGGGAATTTCTAGTACTTCTACATTTTATAGCATAGGCTAGATTCAGGCTTGCTGAATCTAGCCTGTTTAGTATAATTTGAACAACAAAACCAGACCTCTTACATTAAGAAGCCCCCCTGCACCTTTGTGTCAGAAATGTGTAGCCAAGGACCAATCTGAGTTTGGGATTGCTGGAGTAAGGCTCAGTATTGGGCTTTCCCTTTGGTAAATTTGTTTAAAATCCTTTAACTTTGCTCAGTTTACCAGAGCTGCTCAGAAATTGCTGACTTTAGTCAGAGATCTAGAGTGAATAGGAATGAAATCCAAGGCATCTATTGAAATCTGCTGAAAAGTAAGCATTTTTAAAGCATACATTGCACTTTGAGAACAGTATTCTACTGCTTTATTTAAACTGTTTTTGCTATTGTGACTATGACTTTCTGCACTTTGAATTTCTAGTACTTTTGCATTTTATATCATAGGCTAGATTCATACTTGCAGAATCTAGACTGTTTGATATCAGTTGAGCACTAAAACCAGCTCTTTAATGAGTTACTGAAAGATCTGAGGCATCTGTTGCTTCCAACTAACTAGAAGTGCCTGTTTTTGCTCTTATATTGCACTTTTAATTTGTATTTGCATTTTACTGTTTGTTTGAATTGTTAGAAATGTTTTTGCCACATTTTACCATTGACTGTACTAGTTCAGCTGTAACATATCCCAGATTCAGGTTTGCTGTTTCTGGGTCTGTTTTGTAACTTCCGCTAGAGTTTTTTGCGGCCCTGCTCTACTGTTAAATGGAACACTAAGCCTAGCCTCTAAGGTACCAACACACCTTTCAACCACTAGCCATTCCTAAGTGGGACCTCTTTTCCTGATCTCTTCCTGTTTTTGACCATATAAATTTACCTAACACTATGGATGGACAATTTCCCATAGTTTCTCTGGCCAGCTTGGTCGACATGGGCATCCTGAAGCAGTGTGGCAACTGCCTCATGTACACCAACAACCCTTTACACCTAGTCCACACAAACTCAACATGTGAGAGATGGAACTATATTAAGAACCTTGAATCCTTGCTCTCTCACACAGCAGTCAGTACATCTAACACTGAACAGGTTTTCAGCATGCATACCTCACCTCCTACTGTACCCAAACTCACATCACACATACCTACATATGCAGAGGTCCTCACCAGAAACATACCTAAACACCAGAGACCTCCCAAACACAAACACAAGCATGCTATACATAATATTTCCCCAGCAGAACACAATACACATAATAGCTAATGCAATAGTGTCTCACCTGTCAAGCTCATAAGGAAAATCACAAAACCAAACATTTTAGTCATAGGTGACTCCATCATGAGACACACAGATGTCCCTCTCACCAGTCTAAATAAGAAAAACGTCACGGTCAGCTGTCTGTCAGGGGTCAGGATCCACCACATCACACATGCACTCAAGTGTCTCAACAACAGGTACTGTTATGACTCTATCATATTCCACGTTGGTGTGAATGACTTGAGACATACCTCTCTGGACTATATGAAAAGAGACATGACTGAGCTCTCAGACTATGCGTCTCAGGCAAGTATGTTCCTAGCCTTAAGCAGCATTTTACCTTCACCTAGGATGACACCTCAATACAAACAGAAACGGACTGACTTCAATAATTGGCTTAGTTTTTGGTGTCATTCTAAAGGGATCCAGTGTTTGTCAGCCTCATGTGTGAGACCCTCCCTGGTAAGGTCTGACCATAAATCAGTCACATTCAATGCAACAGTCATACCTGCCTCCCCCAACCAGATCCAATAGGTGTTAAAATCTCTGCAGAGCAAACTATAGCCTCCTAATCAATGGCATATATACTTTCAAACCTACTGGCACCACTGACAGTAAAGACTCCTATATGGAGGTCTACACAACTGCCCTGTATAAACACCTTTACAAGTGTATCAACTTAGCTGTACCAGAATGAATCAAAACTTGCTCATAAAAAAGAAACCACCCTGGTGAACATCTAGCATAAATAGATTATGCAACAAGAGAAAGAAACTGATGTCCAGGAATAAGAGGGAAAAGTGTCAGCAGAAGAACAACCTCCATAGCTTGTACAAGGCAAATTATACATCTTGTAATGTCGTCTAAAACTAATTATGAAACTTAATTAGCATCCATAGCTAAGGATAATCACAAGGTATTCTTTAGCTATGTCTGTAATGTAGAAGGGAAGGCCTGGAGTTGCACCAAATTCAGAGTGGATGGTACCACTCATACTAAACTTGAGGACATAGCCAACCTGTCTGTTAGCAGACAGGTTTGACAACAATTTCACACCCCTTTCTCCACCAGTCCTACCCTACAGCATACCTGTCAACAGTTCTCGGCCTAATATCTCCAAATAATAAGTCATAACTGCACTCATCAATGACAAAAATCCAGCCTCTGTTGGACTGGATAACATGCCAGGCTGCTTACTAAACAGTCTAAAGCAAGAGTTAGCAGAACCACTGAGTACTCCCTTCAACCACAGTCTAAGTACTGGCTTTGTCCTGGCAGAGTGTGCACAGTAGCCATAATAGCCTTCCACAGAGGGAGCATCTTGACTGACCCAGGAAGCTATACACCCATAAGCCTGACCAGCCTTGTGTGTAAGGCCATGGAGAGAATCATCTTGGACCTTATCAATAAGGACATTGGAGACTTAGGTTCATAGGTTCATAGGTTCATACTAGACTATCTGCCCTGGGGAAATTATAAGCCTAGCCCGATTCTGTATGGCTTACGCCACCCCTTGATTTGAGTATACTGTGCCATTTCTAAGGTTTAGTTTACTGTGCCTCTGTCTAATAGTGACACGGGAGTAATCCCTGGGACAAACCTACGATCCCCCATCCACTTATCGAGATTCTTCTTGAAGAGATTCAGTGAGGTGCTCTGCCTCACATGAACTGGAATTCTATTCCAGAGCGAAGGGAGCCTCTGGGTTATGAACCTGTCCCTCCAGCAAGTTCTATTTATTTCTGTGCTGAGGTTCAAATCCCTTGAGCGTGTGATTTAGATTTACTGAGGTGGAGCATGTCCATTAATTCTGGATTTGACATAGCTTTGTATGTCAGGCATAGATCGCCTCGAAGTACGCGGTATGCAACTGAGTAGAGCTGGAGTTTTTTTAACCGAGCAGCATATGGCATCTGTTTGAGACCCTTGATCCTCTTGGTGAGATACGTTTGGGGTCTTTCTAATTGCTGCAAATGTCGGGTAAGGTACATCCCAAAAGGGGCATTGTATTCTATGATGGGCCTGATGAGGCATGAATAAAGGGGCATGATTACCTCTCTTGATCTAGATGTGAAACCCTTTGTGATGAGGTGGGCTATGTAGAAGGCCTTTCTAACCATTTTGGCAATGTGGTTTTCAAAGAAGAGATTGCTATCAACTTGGGTCCCCAGGTCCCTAATAATTTCTCTGTACTTAGTGGGTTTCTGCCTATGTGGTAATTTGTGGGCACATTGTTTTTGCCAAAGGGTATGACTATACATTTTTTGGCATTTAGCTTTAAACCATGGCACTGGCACCAGTTATCTGTCTCTGTGAGACCTTTTTGAAGGATGTTTGTGTCAGCTGGAGAGTTGATTATGGCGCCCAGTTTGCAGTCATCTGTGAACTTGGTGAGCCATAGTCCTCCCATGTTTGCCTGTACCTCAGAAAAGTATATACCGAACAAGAGTGGTCCCAGGACAGAACCCTGTGGGATGCCACTTGTGACCGGTTTCGAGTCTGACATGGCTCCAGCAACTCTCACTCTGTGGGTTCTGTCTTTGAGCCAGTTTGCGACCCATCTTGTGACATAGGGGTTTATATTTAAGCTGGATAGCTTATCTATGATGCCCGAGTGGGGTATTGTGTCAAATGCCTTTGCAAGGTCCAGATAGGCTGTGTGGACTACCTTCCCTTCATCTATGGCTTTGGTGACTGTTTCAAAGAAGTCAACCAGGTTCAAAAGGCAGGATCTGCCCTTGACAAAGCTGAACTGGGTAGGATCTAGTGTCTGTAGGTCCCCAATGTCTTTGTTTATGAGCTCCATGATGATCCTCTCCATAGCCTTGCAGACTAAGCCAGTCAGGCTTAATGGGCGATAGTTTCCAGGGTCCGTAGAGGCTCCACCTTTGTGGAGTGGGACCACTGTTGCTGTACGCCATTCTGTGGGCACATATCCTGTAGTGAGGCTGAGATTGTATAGCTGTTTTATTTGAGGGATTAGTTCCTCTTGTAGTTCATGTAGGATGCAACCTGGGATGCCATCTGGTCCCATGGAAGCAGTGTTTTTTGCTTTGGAGAGGGCAGCCTTCACCTGAGCATCTGAGATGTTTGGGAGGCAGCCCTCTGCTGGGATAGATACTTGCCCTTTTGGGGGGGAGGGGGTGGAGAAGTTTGCACTGAACCTTTCTGCCAGGATATTGGTGATGTCTGTGGGTTCAGTGTATTTTTTGTCATTTAGAATTAACTCAGAACAAGTCTGGGAGTTGCATCCCAGGTTTCTAACATAACTGAAAAAAGCCTTATGATTGTCTTTGGTGTCCTGTGCAATTTTTCTCTCGAAGCTGGCCTTGAAGGATTTTATGAGGGATCGTAATTTTTTGCTAGTACTGATCAGAGATGCCTTCCCTATTAGGGATTTTGCTCTATCATGTAGTAGCTTCCTCCTTCTGTTGCACAGTTTATTTATGGCAGGGGTCCACCAGACTGGACGCCTGCCTTTAGATGATTGGGTCTTGGTTTTGTTTGGGATAGCATGATCCATGCATTCCTGGAGATGTCCGTAGAATGCATTTATATAGGATTCTGCAGTTTGGGCCATAGTTTCCACTGGCCCTGGGGCCTTGAAGGATTCCACTTCAGTTTTGAGAAGTGAGAAGTTCGTTTTTGAGAAGTTTTTCACTGTGGTTTTCTGGGCTGGGGGTGGGGTCTGGGTGTGGACATCCAGTGAAATTAATTTATGGTCTGATCTTACCAATGAGGGATATACTTCAGGTGTGGAGCATAGAGTCCCCATGTTGGTAATGATCAGGTCTAGTATGTTATCCCCTCTTGTGGGAGTGGTGACTAGTTGTTCCATAGCATCTGAGTTTATAATTTCCAGGAATCTTTGGGCTAAGGTGCTGGGGCTTGAGTAGTGCTCCCAGTCAATGTTTGGGTAGTTGAAGTCACCCAATATAATGGTGTTCGGAGAGATCTTCATGTTCTCCAATGTTTTCAGGAAAGCTGAGTGGGATTCCTGACTTTGAGAGGGTGGTCTGTAGGATGCTATAAACTGAAAAGCAGTCTTTCCCACTGTTAGTTGCACATGGATGGTCTCCGATACTTCATGCAATGCCACTAACCTGGAGGTGTGGATATCCTTGATAAATATGGAAACTCCCCCTCCTTTTGTGGTTCAGTCCGGGTTTTGGGACCGAAAAGCATGATATGAGGTATAGCCTGGTAGTGCTGGGGTGCTCTCTGGAGCCTTGAACCAGGTTTCTGTCACTGCACAGATATCGATGTTCTCCATACTGAGGAGAGCTTCGAGTGCGTGCATCTTGAGGTTAAGACTTCTGGCATTTAGCAGCATTACCCTTAGTTTCTTGTTCCTTGTGCTGTCTATGGGGGTGGGTTTGACTTTTGAGCCTTGCCTAAAAAAGGCACTATGGGGGTGGCAAGAGCCTTTGCCAATATCCAAAAGTCCAGTGGTGACAGGTGCAAGCCATCCCTAGCAAAGCAATGTGGCTTGTCGAGCATGTCATCCCAGGCCGACAGACACTGGATCCCCTTTGAATGACACCAAAATTTTAGCCAATTGTTAAAATCGATCATTTTGTCTTTGTACTGTGGCATCATTCTAGGTGAGGGTAAGATGCTGCTCAAGGTCAGGGTCATACCAGCCTGGGCTACATGATCAGAGAGCTCCTCTATGTCTCTTTTCATGTAGTCTATGGAGGTACATCTCAGGTCATTCACACCAGCATGTACAATGACTGAGTCATATTTGTATTTGCTTTGGAGTGACCTGAGTGCTTGCATTATGTGTCGGATCCTAGCACCTGACAGGCAGCTCACTGTGACCTTCTCTTTATTCAGCCTGGTGAGCGGGACGTCAGTGTGTCTGACAATAGAGTCACCTATAATAAGAGTATCAGGTGTGCTATTCAGCCTTAAGGGCTGTGGCTGCTTGGCACACTGACTTTGTGGGTTATGTGTTGTGTGTGTTTTGTTTTAAGGTAGCGTTTGCTTGGATGTCTGCTTTGGAGGTCTCTGTTGCTTAGGTAGATTTTTATTTAGAGCCTCCAGTATGTTTTGTGTATTTATGTGTTTGGTTCACTGATGTGGTGGGACTATGTGATACTGGAATTGTGTTGTGTGAGGTTACCTTCTCCTCCTGACTGGTTACACCAGTTTTGAGATGAGAGAGCTCAACCTCCAGTTTGGCTAAATAGTTGCATCTCTCACATATATTTGAACCTGTTTGGAGGAGGAGAGGGTTGTCCGTGTACATGAGACAGTTGTAACATTGCGTCAAAATTCCCAGATTCACCAGCTGGACTGGAGAGGAAACCATTGACTGACCTTTGGACATGCTAGAGTAATAGGGAAACTGAATTTAAGATGGACCAATAGAGGACAGGGTAATCGTAGAGAGTATAAGAGTAAGTAGTGCTTATGGTTTAATAGTGCTAACTTGTAGGATTACTTAATTGGACCAGTGAAGGGCCTTAGAATGAGAATATGGTGTTTAAATTGAGAGATAGAGCAGTTCTAAGGGAAAAAGTGAAGAGCAGACTTTGTGGAGCCAGGAATAGTTTAAACCCAATTAGGCGGTGCTGCCTGCTGTTGCGCTATGCACAAAACTGCGCAAAACCGTGAAAAAGAGGGTTTTAAGAGAGGAAGATGAAGGAGTTTTGGAATTGACCCAAAATGGCCAATAAAACTACAGTTTCAAGTCAGTAACCACTCCCACAGGGGCGGGCAGGCTGCTCAATGTTTTTCACTGCCACTGATCAACAGAGAGACTTCCCTTTAGCCCAAGCAAAAAATGGCCTCACAGAAACTTACAAACAGTTCAAGAACAGCAAGCCTATAACTGAACTTAATCTCAGAAAAGTGGGAAAAAAGCAAGATTGTGTTTGTTTTTTTGTTTTTTCAGAGATAGCAGAGGTTCACAAGTATCAACAAGTTATAACAGTGCAGTAAATGACCCCACACAAGAGTGCTAAGCCAAAGATAGATAAAATGCAAGTTTTGAGAAAAAAACTATTTTAAAAATAAGTGCAAACAGGAAATTCAGTAAACAGCTCTAGGCTGTGCTCTAAATACAATTACTAATGCAGAAATCAAATTTAACAAGCCAGAAAATGCTCAAAATAGGCGGCTATGCAGAAAAACTTAGCAAATAAACAGAGGAAAAATACTTAAAATCTCAAAAGTGGCTCCTTTCTTCTCTCAGAGTTTTCTCCTCTTGGTGGGTGCTTCACCAACAGCCAACAAGCCTGAAAAGATGCCAAAACCATGAGGCAACCAGGTTTTAAGAGAGGAAGATGAAGGAGTTTTGGAATTGACCCAAAATGGCCAATAAAACTACAGTTTCAAGTCAGTAACCACTCCCACAGGGGCAGGCAGGCTGCTCAATGTTTTTCACTGCCACTGATCAACAGAGAGTCTTCCCTTTAGCCCAAGCAAAAAATAGCCTCACTGAAACTTACAAACAGTTCAAGAACAGCAAGCCTGTAACTGAACTTTTTTAAATCTCAGAAAAGTGGGAAAAAAGCAAGATTTGTTATTTTTTTTTTTGTTTTTTCAGAGATAGCAGAGGTTCACAAGTATCAACAAGTTACAACAGTGCAGTAAATGACCCCACACAAGAGTGCTAGGCCAACGACAGATAAAATGCAAGTTTTGAGAAAAAACTGACCTTCAAACTATTCATCTGACACAGTTTAATTTTGTCAAGGGCAGGTCATGTCTGTTAAACCTAGAGGAATTCTTTGAAAGTGTCACCAAAGCCCTGGATGAAGGCAAATTAGTACATACTGCATCGACTTGGCCAAGGGCTTTGAAACAATCACCCACTGAGGCATCATTGTGGAACTCACCCACTTGGGGATTAACCCATAAGTCATTAGATGGGTAGCCAACTGGCTCACCAACAGAACAAAAAGAGTCATAGGTGGGGATTCCACCTCTCCCAGCAGACCTGTTAAAAGTGGTTTCCCATGAGGGTCTGTGATGGACCCCCTACCATTTGGAATGCATTTCTCAGAAAACCAGATGAAAAAAGATGGCCTGTGGCTCAAAAAGTTTGCTGACAACTGTAAACTGGGTGCAATCAGTGGATCCTCAAACAAGTTAACATACTACAAAATGTGCTTGCATACATAAATGATTGTTGCCAAAACCACAGACTTAATGTTAACCCTAAATAATGCACTATTATCCCTTTTGGCAAAAGAGAAGCCCCTGCAAATTCCAATTTCAGTAATACCCCCCCCCCGTGTTCTAACCCAATGGTAAGAGATTTGGGAATGAAGGTTGATGGCAACCTCACCTTTGATCATCATGTGTCCACAGTGGTAATGAAGGCACTTTATTTTGCATACCTCATAAGTGAGGCCAAAGAATCCAAGACTAAGGATGTTGTAACTCCACTGTACTTGTCCCTCATCAGACCAATAATAGAGTACAATGTTCCCTTTTGCATGTACCTCACCAGACACCTGCAGCAGCTGGAGAGACCTCAGAGGTTTCACACTAAGAAAATCCAGGGACATCCAACACATTACCTATATGGACACACTGAAGTCCCTGTCACCATACACTGTATCATATAGACTGCTGATATGTGACCTGTGGCTGACCTACAGAACAGTCTCAAACCCTGCCTTAATGGAAATGCTGCACCTCCACAAATCACATGGGTCAAGACTCCCTCACTCTAGGGACCTTAACCCAACCTGCGACATCAAGAGGACATGTTGAAGAGAGAGATATGTCACTCAGAGAGTGCCACTCCTATGGAATAAACTCCCAGTTCACATAAAACGGAAATCTTCAATGATGGTATTTAAGCATAACTGGGATAACTGGATGGGAAATCATTGATTTACCCTGAGGGTTTCACCTATGTCACTCTTAGACAGGGTCAACTGGTGCTGATCAAGGATTCGCAATTATGAACTACATAACCTGGTCTATAAGGGAATAATGGTACAACTTGGGTAGGCTTGAATAGGCCCTAGGGCCATTAACCTAGTAACCACCTATGAAACTATGAACCTATGGACATTATGGTTCATATGAACCTATGAAGCTATGAACCTATGCAGGCCTGCCAAAATCTTGTCTCACACATGGGCTGCTGATGTCATGTACTATAAGTTCAACTGCAGTCTTGCAAAAGTCAAACTTGTGCTGTGGCACTTGCATTACATACTGTGTTCTGTGGTCTGTGTACTTAGGTAGGGTTTCTATTCTCACTGCAGCCAACTGTGTGTATATGTGTGCGTGTGTGTGTGTGTGTGTGTGTGTGTGTGTGTGTGTGTGTGTGTGTGTGTGTGTGTGTGTGTGTGTGTGTGTGTGCGTGTGTGTGTTCTTGCTTGACATTACAGAGAGCCTTGTACTGCAGCATATAGGACACTGTTATTACCATATTCTCAACAGACACCGCTATCATCAGCTGTATCAGATATCTGGATATGTAGCCATCCCACCAGGGCATGGTCAGACACTGGCCTGGAAGTCAGGCAGACATCACCTCATCCTATACCAGACAGATGGCAGTGACATGGCTTTTAATCTATCTACATGCATCATGCCATTGTTTGTAGGCCCAGAGTTATCTTCCTGAGAAAGCCCTGTGTTCTCGCCAGCTCCTGCATGTGTCTGTAGAGCTACATGCAATAGAGAAAGCATTATACTGTATTACTGTTCTGATGAGGTTTGACTACAGAACTGTCATACAATCCTAAGACCTGAATATGATGGCATGACTTATGATGTGCACCATACATTTGTCCTGGAATATCATTAAAGAGAGATGTTAGAAAGTTAGGATACCCATTGCAGTTTCTGACCTCAATACCCTTACAGGAGCATTCACTATAACTGTGTGAAATGTTGATGCTATCAACTGTGTAACTTTCCAAGGCCAATATAAGTCAAATGTACAATGAACAGTTCAACAACACAAATGCAGATATACTAAGTACTAAGTTAGCTATGTACCCTGAGTATCAGACACAGCTTTGGTATCCCTGAATCCAAAAGATAGAAAACAGGGATAAGACATAGTTATCATCACTTGCACAGGGTGTTGTGGGTGGAGGGGCAGGAAGCCAAGGCGGGCACAGAAGGTCGGTGAATGTGTGTGAATAGGAAGGAGAGAAAGGCAGACATTGGGTTAAAACAACAAATGGCCAGTGAGACAAACTGAGTAACTGTTGTGTGTGTATCTCTGTAGGGGTTCTCCAGGTGAACTTGCTATGTGAGTGCCTGAATGAACACAGCCCAGCTCTGTGCTAGTTCTACATCTTTGTCTATTGGACAGGGGTGAGCATTCATGGTAGAAGTGGCAATTCATCATTGTCATCACGGCCCACAGGAACTGGCTCTGTCAGGAGATGCACTGTCATGTTCACACCCACTATCAGATCCTGTGCTGCTACTCGAATGTGACTGATTCCTCTTCAGAGAGACACCCAGGACCATGACCCCAATGTCTCCCACATCTGGGTGTGGACAGCAAGCTCACTAATAGAGCAGTGGAACTACTGCCACTATGGGAGTGTGACTGGTCATGGCCACATTGGCTGACAGCAGATGATGTGGCTGACCTACGCCCACCCTCCCAGCAGATCCTCAATCAGACACCCCTCATTCCAATGTGTCATTCATCCAGTCCAGTGAATCTGCAAGATGTTGGAGGCAGTCACACATGTCAGACTGTGCCACATCCACAACCCTAAGCATTTGTCTGGAACAGCTATGGGAATGTGTCTGTGCCTCCATGATGGTCCTATGTTGAGTGGCACAGGAATTGACACTTGAACCAGGTGGAGGAGGAGCAGCAGGCCCCCTTTGAGCACCCCTATCAATCCTCCTGTGTGGCACCTCACCCACACATTGGCTATGGAGAGACTCAACAGGCACTCCAGCTACAGTAGCCACACTTCCCTGATCAATGTCTTCACCCTCCACCTGTCCAATATCTGTGGGTGCAGTGAACTGGATAGGTGTAGGCCTACTGGCTGTGTCTGATGGAAATGCAGGGGATGGCTGTATGCCAACCTCTGTGTCAGATTCACCCTCTGCACCCCTGACTGTGTCTCAGCTTGGCGACCATCATCATCAGAGTTTATGGATGCACTGACATCGGGTGGCACAGGGCCGACAATCCCACTCTCATGATCACCTGTGATAAAAAGCAAGAAACACAGGAATATATTAATACGTGTACTACGATAGTGTAATATATGCTAATAAACTAATAGTGCTGCCACTATTACAGACAGTACAGCAATACACACAACAGGCCTGAGATCAATATCACAAACTACAATATTTATTTAAAATCTTCAGCAGTACTGACATAAAAACATTTGGCTTACCATCCACAGAAGACTTACTGTGCTGTACTCCAGACAGTCCTGGAAGAAGTTAAGCAAGAAGTAAGGGCAACATCATAACGATTAACAGTAACACAGGGGGTAATGCAGTTACCCCTGTATGTGTGCATTAATGGTACTTTAAACAAGAATGTGGCTGACAACTCCAAACTAAGCTTATAACTGTAGCAATCCTCAATACCTTCTAAAAAAGGATATGTGCAACAGAAGTAACTTATTGATTTTAATTGTTTTACTATACAACAGTATTCAATTGTTGAGACATCAAAGCTTATATGGAAGCTCCTTCTGGGGTGTGCTTGCTGTCTAAGAAGGTGTTGCACCCACATCTAGGACATGCTGTACTGTATTCTCCTGGAAGCTGTCTGGATTTCTCAGATTGGCCAGGAACTCTTCATTGGGGGTTAGTGGTGGTTCCCTAGCAGGTCCTCCCCCGGTAACAATTTGGTCATGGCCCACTGTAGCTACTTGCCTCCTTGCAGATGTTATTATGACAGTGGCCCTGTGGCACACCTATTCTTATGTTCTGCTGTGAATAATCTGCTGCCATATTCACATCCTATGGACCATATCTCCCTACCCCCTTTCCAGGAGAAAAGCACCATGTTGCCAAAACCCTTTGACTATGACTTGGTTTTCAGCATCAGTGAAAGTGGAGTCTCCATGGAATATCACAACTGAGTGACATACTTGCAGATATTCCAAAAGACAGCAGAAGTGTAATACACATAAGTATCACATAACTACAAAATAACTGTTTCCTGATAAAACTGAAAAGGTAGCCACTCAGTATTACCCACTATAGAAACATAAAACAGTTTAGAGATTCTAGAGATGTGAAATACTAATAACAGGCAGGATGCAAAACAAGGAGAGTAACAACAGCAACACATCCTTCTTTGTACCATAATAGTAAGTCATCTTTGCTTTGCCCTGAAAAGAACAGTCCTGTCTTATTTGTGCCATAAAAGTAACTCATCCTTGCTCAATCTCCCCACAAAAGAACAGGCAAATGACCCATTTTGCTAACAAAACCTCTTTGAAATGCTAAAAGTGCTATCAAAGGACCTGTCCCTAACACATTTTACCTACTTATCACACAGTATTCCATTTTCATGTATTTTCAAATCATGTGTACCTCTAAAATGGCTTGACAAACAGGCCCATGCCATTAGTACACTACTAACTAATGCATACAGTTAAAAGTGTAAAAGCCTTTGCTTCATGCTATTCTTAATTACATTCCAGCATATGCAGTATGTTGTCGACAAAATGGGAGCATACCTGCTGAAGTTCAGTACTCCTGTGTAGAGATATATCCTGAAGAAAAAGTGTTTTTGCAGTCTTCCAAATATATACATCTGTCCTCACCATCAGTTTGGCTCGCTAGATGTTTGCTTTTTTATAATAGTGTAGATTATTAATATATTGCATCTGTCTTTGTCTGTGTTTCATAGATGCAAATGAATTGCATACTACTCAATCAATCAAAAATGGTGGAGCTATTCAACAAGCTATACAGCATCCATGTAACGTCAGGCAACATGATGCCAGGGCACCTCTATGGGCTAGGCTTGTAAAGGCTCCAGGGCCATTAGCCTAGTACACACCTATGAACCTATGTAGACTCCATGCTGTTTTTTCCTGCGGATGTCAAAACTTTTGGAGTACAGACACAGAAGGTCTGCATAGAAAGAATGTTATGGGGCTGCTGCTGCTTTAATCCATTTGTATGTGCTAGAGGCTGAGGTCAATGCTGCTGCTGTCAGTAGGCCTAGACAGAGAAGGAGAAGAGTTTTCAGGCCACATTTAACTTATCACAACCTACATGACATGAAAATTGTAGAGTGCTACAGGAGAACATGGACGCATTACAGGAATGTTGTGACATCTGCCACCCTCAACTCAGATCCAGAGCCTACTGAGGGGATACCATCCCAATAGAAACTAAGGTATGTGTAGCTGTTAGAATATTACCTATAGATACCATTCAGAGACCCACAGGGGACATGCTGGAGGTGTCACAGGCATCAGCATCCTGGATCGTCCACCAATTCCTGTATGCTTTGCTTCAACATGCCAGTGAGCACATATATTTTCCCAGTAGAGCTGAGGAGAGGGCCAGAAATATGCAATAGTTTTACCAGGTAAGCACTACTCTGCAGCACTGGGTTTCATTGATTGCAATCATGTCAAAATGAAGGAACCACCTAGGGAACAGGGTCGGCTCTACATAAACAGAAAGGACTACCACTCTATCAACTGCCAAGTCATGTGTAATGCCAAGCAAATCATCTTGAATGTGTGTGCTGCCAACCCTGTCAGTTACCATGGCTCACATATCTGGCACACCTCCCAACTGTACCAGATATTTGCTAGAGGGGATATCCCACAAGGTTATCTTCTGGGAGATGCAGGCTATGCACTGGAACCATGGCTGATGAAACACATCAGAAATAAACCCACACCCACAGAAGAATGCCATAATGAGGCACATGCACAAACCAGAAATGTCATAGAGCATGTGTTTGGGCAGCTGAATTCACAGTTCTGGTGCCTAGATACATCTAGGAGAGCCCTGCAGTACAATCCATGGACATGTACAGAAATCTTCATAGTATGTGCCATGTTACACAACATAATCATGAGGAAACAGCTGCAGCAGGATCAGAAAGGGGAAGGGGCACACATCATAGCACCAATGCCAAGGTCACTACAGCCACAGGCAGATGAGGAGTCAAAGGGGGAACCACCAGGTGCTGTGGGTGTAGGCAGAAAGGCATGCTCAGTATGCCCTTGCATTGGCTAAGAGGGAATGCATAACACAGTCACTCACCACCTAGCAGCCTAAAACCTTCCTCCTACTCACATACATATAGTAACATTGATGTCAGACAACTCCCACAAACTTTACCTCCTTGTGTATTGTCTGACTACTGCTTGCATCAGACAGAGTCAGTTCTGGATTAACACTGTGGTAACTGCTGCATTTACAAGGTAAGTCCTGAACCTGACGTGTGTTACTTAATTATATTCTATCCTATCCTTGTATTTCATCACTTGTTACAGTAGGTAAGTAAAAGGTGGGAGATTTGTACAGACATTACCATAACATGTGACAGCAGAGACTTATTTGAATAACACTAAGAAAATGGCACAGAGAATCCAAAAACAAACAAAACAGCCACACAATGAAGCCTGAAGGAAGCTTACTTTAATAATGCACACTAACGCTACCAATGTTGATACGTTTTCATCTTAACAAAAGACTTCTTCAGATAGTACAATGCAAAGCAAGCAACCCTTCTTAAATACACCTCCCCTAAAAACTCATCCAGTCAACTCTTTATTACAATTAATAACCATTCTTAAAAATTAAAAAACAAGTGTTAAAATCCATTGAAAATACATAATATAATTATAAAGTCACTAATTAATATACATCAATTCAAATACAATATAATAAAAATGTTAAAAAGAATTTTATAAATATACTATACAAATGTGTATCCTAGAATTCTATAAAGAATGTACTTCAGACCTTAGGAGATCGAAGAGGATCAGGAGACAAGGGCAAGAAAACTGTTACCACAACAACAGAGGTGGTTACCCAAATGGGAAGATATTTTGAGCCCAGACAGGAGTGGGCCATTTCATTCACAATCCAACTACGATAGAAACAAAATAGTTATTGAAGGGAATAGGTACATATATCAGAACTTTAGTATTTACAATTATAGTACCAAAGAGATCACCCCCATTCACTTCAAACTCTTCTGTAAGTATTTAAAATTTGTGCCTACATCCTCTAGCAACATTTCTCAGACTCTTATTGATTTAAAGATGTTTGTACGTAAGAAAAACCTAGAGTTATTGTTTGATAGTGAAATGGAAAAAATCCAACACTACTACACATGTCAGGAAAAAAGAGTACTTACAACCTCCTCCCCTCCATCCACAATTAAAGAATTTTGAAACACAAGTTGACGAAGAGATTAGATCAAGGCCGAACAAGGGGAAAACATTCTTTAATCTTACAAAGGAAGAACACCAGTTACTTATCTCCTTGAATGACAATCAACATCTTAGAGTCATGAAGCCAGACAAGGGAGGGGGGGTGGTTTTTATGGATAGTATACTCTATTCTGCTAAAATGTTGGATATGTTGAACGATACAGATAGGTATTCCAGAGTTTCTAGGAATGAGATTAATGTTGCACATAGAAAAAATGTTTCTATGTTGAAAGAAACATTAAATGAAGGCAACAGCACTCCAGAAATATTTAACTACCTAACCATTGACAAACCAAGGATACCATCAATCTTTGGGATCCCCAAAGTCCAAAAAAATATAGAGGATCCCCTCTCAGACCAATAGTGGCCGCTACAGGCTCAAAACATATCCTCTAGCTAAGTATTTGGACCTAGAGATAAATAAAGTTTGGACTGGGGGGGGGATTCTTAAGGATTCATGGAACGTTTTGAGGAGTATCAACCAGAACCTGTTCAGGGATGAGCTCATTTTTTTAACTCTAGATATTCATGATTTGTTTAATGTGATACCCCATATGATTGGCTTGGAATGGTTTGAGGAAGCCCTAAGGCACAGGGGAGATATACACCAAGAGAAGGTTTGTTTATTTGTTGAATAAATGGAATTGGTGTTAAGGAACAATTTTTTATACTTTGAGGGTGAGTTTTACAAGCAAACTAGTGGAGTAGCAATGGGATAAAGTTGTGCTCCCATGTATGCTAACTTAGTATTATCCACCTGGGAAGAAAAATATATAACACATTCCAAGTACTCTAAATTTTGGAATTATTACTGTAGGTATTTGGATGATATATGTATATTTTGGGTAGGACCCAAATAATTATTATACGAGTTTATTAACTATATTAACACTACTGCTGAGTTTTTGAAATTTACCCACACTATTTCCTATGAAAAATTAAAGTACCTAGATGTGGTACTAGGAAAAAGTAGCCGAGGCAAGGAATTTTAAATCTAATGTTTATAGGAAGAGTACATTTGCTAATTCCTACCTTTTCTATACAAGTGCCCATCCATTTTCACAGAAGAGGAGCATCATGAGGGGGAAGGTTATAAGGAGTAGTAGAATGACATCAGAGGATGCTGATTATGAGGTTGAAAGTAAAAAAATTGAATTAATTGACAGAGAATACTCAATAGCCCTTATTGAGGAAATTTTGGTGGAAATAAAAAAGAAAGAAATAAGAAATTTGCCCCTATACTAGGGAAACCCAAAAAACTCGAAGAGGTGGACAGGTTTAGGAAAGAACAGAGTATTACTAATTGGAGTAGTAACTTTATACTACATTTTCGTACTGAATCAACAAAAATTAAGAAAGTAGTTTCTGCCAATTGGAATAAATTCAGCAATTTCTCGGACCTGAGAAGAATGTTTGTGGACCCCCTAAAATTTACCTATAGGAAAGGTAGGAATATTAAGCAATTACTTGAGATTAAAAAGAAAAAAACATAATAGAAAGAAAACAGGAAC
Source organism: Protopterus annectens (assembly GCF_019279795.1). Taxonomy (NCBI): domain Eukaryota; kingdom Metazoa; phylum Chordata; order Ceratodontiformes; family Protopteridae; genus Protopterus; species Protopterus annectens. The sequence continues at coordinate 486,427,169 of NC_056733.1, read as the reverse complement.
ATACAAATGTGGGAGTTGCTCACAATGTACTTATGTCCTCCAAGGGGAATCAATCACCTTAATTAAAAGAGGGATAGATCTTAAAACCAATGGGTATTGCAACTGTGACTCCTTGGGGGTGATGTACATTGCTTTTTGTGACATCTGTGGGGCTTTCTACATAGGAAAAAAACCACTAGAAAATTTAAAAGACGTATATATGTGCATATGAATGATATGAGAAATAAAGGCAAAACTAATGCTCTGTACAGACACACTAACACTTGTCCATTAGCTAAATATGTTTTTATGTCATAGAGAAGGTGGAAGTGGACCCATGTGGTGGACCTTGAGAGACCATTATAGAGTTTTGTCAATTGTTTTGGCAGCTCAATTTAGAAGCCAATAAAAATAATGGTTTAAATAATTTTATTTCCTTAGCCCCAGTTTTGAAACTCAGAACAGCCAAACTATAATAATTTTTATGGCCACTAGATGGAGTATGAAATACATTTTTTATAGAAGTCTAGGATACACATTTGTATATTATATTTATAAAATTATTTTTAACATTTTTATTATATTGTATTCGAATTGGTGTATATTAAGTAGTGTTGTTTATTAATACCATATGACTTTATAATTATATTACGTATTTTCAATGGATTTTAACACTTGTTTTTTTTTTAATTTTTAAGAATGGTTATTAATTGTAATAAAGAGTTGATTGGATGAGTTTTTAGGGGAGGGGTATTTAAGAAGGGTTGCTTGCTTTGCAATGTACTATCTGAAGAAGTCTTTTGTTAAGATGAAAATGTATCAACATTTTTGCATCAGTGTGCATTACTAAAGTGAGCTTCCTTTGGGCTTCATTGTTTGGCCGTTTTGTTTGTTTTCGGATTCTCTGTGCCATTTTCATAGTGTGATTTAGGTTTTTGGCACACTTCTCCCGTTTTGGTTACAGAGACTTATTTGACTTACATGGGCCCGTTAGTTAGTAGTAGCTTCAGGCATCAAAGATTCGCACAGTAATACCTCTCTAAAGTACTGATGATCACTGCATGCTCTCAATTTAGCTCCACACATTTGTACTGGAAAATCATTGACAAGAGAATCTAGAAAGTAGTGCAACACATGTCAGTTTCTGACTTCACAACCCTCACAAAAAATCAAACAGGCAGGATGCAAAATAAAGAGTTTAACAAGAGCAACATATCATTGTGCTATAACAGTAACTCACCTTAGCTTTGCTCCCCAAAAGAATAGTCCATTTTTGTTTGTGCCATAACAGTAACTCACCTTTGCTCCCCCCAAAGAACAGCCTATTCTTGTTTGTGCCATAACAGTAACTCACCTTTGCTCTCCCCAAAGAACAGTCCATTCTTGTGTGTGCCATAATGGCAACTCACCTTTGCGCAGACCAAAGGAACAGTCTATGCTTGTATGTGCCATAACAGCAACTCAGCTTTGTCTCCACTCTCAGAAGAACAGTTATACCCTTGTATGTGCCATAACAGTAAGTCATCTTTACTCCCCCTCAAAAGAACAGTCCATTCTTATTTGTGCCATAACAGTAACTCACCTTTTCTTCCACCAAAGAACAGTCCATTCTTGTTTGTGACATAACAGTAACTCACCTTTGCTCGCTGCAAAAGAACAGTCTATGCTTGTTTGTACCATAACAGTAACTTAGGTTTGTTTCCCCCTCAACAGAACAGTTGTACACATGTATGTGCCATAACACTAAGTCACCTTTGCTCTCCCTAAAAGAACAGTCAATTCTTGTTTGTGCCATAACAAAAAGTCACCTTTGTTCCCCAAAAAAAGAACAGTCTATGCTTGTATGGGCCATAACAGTAACTCATCTTTGTTCCCCCTCAACAGAACAGTTGTTCACTTTTATGGGCCATAACAATAACTCACATTTTCTCCCCCTCCCAATCATAGTCTATGCTTGTTTGTGCCATCCAACCTCCCATTCATTTGCTGGCAAATGCATATCATTGCTACTGCCAGTTAATATCCTCACAAATTAAAAGGCCAATGATATAGCATGGCTTTCAGACTGCATGTCTCAGAGTACTGGTCAGATAACTGATGAATGACCAGGAAACACAGAAAGGTAAGACAGAGCTGTATATTTGCAAGCAATGATAATAGCAAGTTGTGTGATCTCTAACTGTACTTGTGTGATCACTAACTGTACTATGTCCAAATATAACAATAAATGTGGAAGTAACAGGTTATGGTTTGAGATCAGTCTATATTCTATTGTAGTTGGTTGTGTGAAGAATGACTTCAGTTCTTTTCTGCAAAGCTGTTTGTGTGGCAAAGATAGATAAGGCATCCATCTTATTTTCTGAAGGTACATTGGAGCAAGAGTTGAAATCCAGACCTACGTAGACATATCTTGTGTTACTAACATTTTCTACTGTGTATGTCACAGATTGTTTTCCTCATTTCAAGTATTTCTCCCTTTAATTTATTATTTTATTTTATTTTATATTAAATATTAAAAAACCTGACAGAGAAAACAATGTGCCAACAAATGAAGACAAGGTTGGATGTTTGAGAATTGTGTACTGCTTACTTGCATTTCCAACCTTAAGAGACCTACATGTAACAATTTATAAATCTGACCTGACACACCCAGCTGGTGTAAGCATTCAGTTGCCATCCCATAAACACAAACACTGAGGGAGTGCTGCACTATGTTTACATCCCTACATGGATCTAATTTTTTTGAAATTCAGCCATTCTAATGAGTTTAGACCTCATTTCCATATTCACAGTGCTGACAGACCAAATCTTCACTGTTGCCAACCCTGTAGCTATGGAAACTGAAGGGGAGCAAATGTTTAAAGCAGAAGTGAGGATAATACTTTGGGATCTATCTGCAGAGAAGAGTATTGTTTTTTAGATGGATATGCCTGCATTTCATCAGCTACATATTGCATATGCTGACATGTATCTATGAATAGTCTGTTTAATGTTTTTATATTTATTTTGATTAGCACACACTTACACCTTTAGCTGTCTTTTTGTCTCATATTTTTGGTCCATTTTTTCATACAACTGTGATTTTCTGACAAAACACTGCTAAGTCATTAAAGACTGATGTCAGAAAATAATTACAGACATTTGAGTTTCAGATTTCATACCCTTCAGAAAATTCATGCTGTGACACCCTTGCACTGGCCAAGTAATCAAAGAGCCTCAATCCTCACCACTAACACCAGTGAGGGAAGTGTACATTGGGAGGGTGACAAGTACATGCATAGTAAAGTACAATTTCCCTTAAGAGAGCACAGAGATCACAGGCAGTCTGGGGCTGTTCTTTCCCTCTCTCTCCAGATCCCCAATAAGACTCCCCACTGGCACAGCTATTGGATTAAGATCTCAGCTGAGTGGTCAAGCCAAAACCTCCAGCACCCTCTCTGTTCAGCCAGTACTTCATGTCCCTGCCCATGTAGCTGACACACACACACACACACACACACACACACACACACACACACACACACACACACACACACACACACACACACACACACTTTGAGATTTGATTTATATACAAACACAAAAACACTCCTGGAGAAGGCTGGCACAGGTTCACTAGCTATGCCCCCTTCTGTCTCGACTATAATGTAATAAGAGCTGCCACCAGCCACTCTTATCAGCTACTAATAAGGCTCTTCCCAAAGGGTGATCAATTCTACTGTGTAATGTTACTATTATCCAAATGGTAAGGGTGTCCAAGACTTTTAGGCTATTTAAGAGTGGCCTGTACAGTGTTACCAAATACATGCATGCATGCACTCTAAGAGCTTAAATATCTCTAAACAAAACCAGCCACAATTAAACAGTTTAAATATATTTAATAATAAATAATAAAAGCACAAGACAATACTCAGTAACTCAACACAGTGACAGCAGAGTTCAGAATCACAGGAAATACTTTAAAACAACATTGCAGGACAGTCTCACATAAATACAGAAAACCTCTAGACTGATCTTACTATTTTCCTATCTATCTCTAAGAGAGATACTATGATCTATGTCTTACTTACAGAGCAAGACAAGTGCTGGTGAGATGTTTACATGTCCAGAGACAAATACAAAATGCCCATGCTTTGTCTCTGAGACAGTCCTTAAATTAGTTATACACATTACTGCTGGGTTAGCTAGATGACATAACTATAAGAGACTTGCCTCTAGTTCCCAGGCTAAACAGATAACAATAGAATTTAACATGTCTGTATGAAAAATGCTTATCTCTTAGAAGCTGATACTTATCTCTTAGAAGCTGATACTTATCTCTTAGAAGCTTGTCTGAAACTGGAAGTCATAAAACAATTAACACTTTCACATTTTAAACCTAGTAATTATTTCTGTCTTAAAAAAATAGAAATAAACTCTAGCTGTAGACATTCTGTCTTCTAGCTGTGGTAAACACAATTGTAAAACTCTTTACTTATTTTCTCAGAGTTTGCAAGTTAACTCTGTATGTTCCAAGTTCTATCATGAAAATATACATTTGCTTAGTCATATAGTCCATATACATTTCTGCTCTTCTCCAACAAAGTACACTTTGGTTGCATTTTTGAAGCTCAGCACATAACATACAGGTTACTTACATTTGTAGACAAGCCTATGGATCATATTAATACTTGCAATGACATAGAATTATTTATAAAATTCTAGCTGAGCTGGCAGCCTTCACACATGCTAACACAAACCCTGTAATTCTATTAACATTCTAAGTTTGTAAGAACAATATTCAAAAATTGACCATATTTTGGGTCCTTTTTCCCTCATTATTTATGGGTTTGTTCAGATGTCTTGCCGTAGGAGGTTGAGAAGTATGGTTTGCTTTACTTACAATGTGTACTGTTCATTTGGGGGTAGGGCAGCAAAGCTGCATTTCTGTTCTTAACACAATTCCTGTTACTTTAACATCTTTCTAAGTTAATAAGAGCAATATTTAAAATTTGGCCTTATTTCTGTGCATTTACCCCCCCCCCCATTATGTCAGGCTTTGTCCAGATTTCTGGTGCTAACAGGCTGAGAGCTATGTGTAACAGGCTGAGAGGTACGCAAAGCTGTTAAATGCTGCTGCTGCAAACCTGTTATTCTATCAGTTTTCTAAGTTTGTAAGAGCAATATTTAAAAATTGTCCCTATCTTTGGGTCCCCCCCCCCATTATTTATGGCTTTGTCCAGATGTCTTGCCCTCAGAGGCTGAGAGGTATGTTATGCATTACTGTACTGTTCATTTGGGGGTGGGGAAGCAAAGCTGCATTTCTGTTCTTAACACAAGCCCTGTTACTTTAACAAATTTCTAAGTTAATAAGAGCAATATTTAAAATCTGTCCATATTTTTTTATTGATGGCTTTGTCCAGATTTCTTGCTCTAGGAGGTTGAGAGTTATGCCATGTAGACTTCTCTTTATGGTTGTATTCAAAAAGTTTTCAAATAGAGATGGAACACTGGCAAGGCATCTGCATGGTTGATTTCTGGCTTGTTGGATTGCTCCCTGGTATCTTCTGGGCTGATTAGCATACCATGGTGTTTAACTCCTTTTCATGGGAGGTGTGCTTACTGAATTTAAAATTTCCCATGGCTGTGTGCACATTACACTGTGACACAGGCACAGAGAAAAAAAAATGCATACTTTATTGAATCCTGAGGAGTGTTTTCGCTCCTGTGCACCCCTATACCCCCTGCTGATGTATATATATATATATATATATATATATATATATATATATATATATATATATATATATATATAAATTCACGTTACAATCTCGAAATACTAAAATACTGAATTTTAGTATCTTCGGACTATAAAGCCGAAAGTGCAGTTTAATGAAATTGCATAATATTGTATGTGGAATTTCAAATCCGCAGTTGTGTTGGCGCATTTGTGATGTGCGGTGCAGTTTGTGGATTTAGCTGAGGATTCAGTTAAGTGGTGTTTTTGTAAGGGTATTGGGTAGGGATTTTAGTGTGTGAGTGTGTGTAGTGGTGGGTTTTATGTGTTTGTGTGTTTAGTGCGACCTCAGAATTAGTATATATAAGTAGTGGAGGTGTGGGAGGGGTGCAGCCTCCCATATGGGGGGTTCAGGGGGGCTTGCCCCCCTGCTTATAGGTAGGGTAGGTGTGTTTGTTTGTTATGTTGTTTTTGTGTGTGTTGTTTTGGTTGTTGTAGTGTAGTTAGGTATGTGTATTTGTGCTTGTTTGTGTGGTGGTACGTGTATGTGTATGATCGCAATTTTGAATTTCGTGGTTGTAGGTTGTCGGTTTTTTGAATTTTTGGCTTTATAGTCTCAAGATACTAAAATTCGGTGTTTTAGTATTTCGAGATTGTAAAGTGAATCCATATATATATATATATATATATATATATATATATATATATATATATATATATAGTTAATGCTGAATGATCAACTTTTCCGGAACTTGAAAAAAATATAGAAGAGACCATAAGATTGAGTTTCCAAAATCTTGAACATCAGAAAAAACCCACAAAAAACTATCTTATTCATGTTTTCTCCCACACCCCTTATAAATTATATATACCAACTTCAACATCGCACTACAGTGAGGAAGAGGGTAAATTTCCCATTCTTCACTGTACTGCAATCTTCTTTCAAAAGCTTAGAGTTTTCAAAAACTCAGTCATATGAACTCGACCATATGGAGTTCAAGTTTCTGAAACTAGATCAACTGATAGGGAGCCATTCAACATGTGCCTATGTGTTCTGTCATTCAATATTATGCCAGTTTGATGTTATGACACAGATCCTCACCTTAGAGTGTTGTATTATACAAGTAATTAACTTCTGATGTAAATACTGTACACTCAATACTGTATTATGGTTAACTATCTTCTATTATCTATACTCTTATGACCATTTCACCCACCAGTTATGAAATAGTAAATTAATAAATAAATAGCGGGACTATTCACTATATCAATGAATATCCTGGTCTGATTATTAGGAGGTACCTCTCACACTGACATCTTCTTATTTCAGAAAAACAATTCTACTATTTCAATTTCATTATCAGTATTATTTAGAATCTATGCATATGCATCACTGTTTCATTTGCCTGTTATTATCATAGTTTGCATGCACTTTCCCTTTATCAAAATCTATGGCATGCAATTCTTCATATTCCATTGATAAAAGTAAACTGTAACATTGTATTCTAGTGCAGACAGAATGATTTCTGAACATGGATAATGGAAATCTGTGAAAAATATCCTTCACTTTCAAATGGTGCATCATTACAGCCTATTACCTGATTGCATATGTATTCTGTTGGTGGAAACAGGCATTACTTTTGTGTGGCAGTAAAGCAAATCAGAAGATGGAAGACACCTGCCACTGTCCATAATATAATCATACCACATGTATTGTTTCCCAGGTACAGCAACAGCCCTCTTGTAAGTTTTTTTATTTTTTATTTTTATTTATTTTTTATTTAGTTAGTTAGTTTTGGCTGACATAACCAAGATTCTGTAGATGCATATCATGGAAAGCTATGACACTTGAAAGCAACCAAGTGGAGTTGGGTTGATTAGCAGACGCTTTATGCATTATAACACATGGTCTGCTATGCAGTACTGAACTTTGGTCACTCTCTGTGTGGAGTTTGCATTCTCACCACATGTCTGAAGGCATTTTTCCCCCCTCACCTGCCCTGATCTCAGCTCTTTAAAACATGCTGAGTGATTGCAATACTAAAAATGCAACATACAATATTTACCATTGTACATGACACCTGTGTTGTGGTTCAAAAAAGTCTGAGAAGGGAAGATTCTGTTTTCAAGTGGAGTTAATTAGATTTTGTGTTGCTTTGAATCTTTGTAATGCAAAATATCGTGTTCGGATTCAAACAGTTTTTAGATTGTGACAGGCTTTCAAAGTGTTGATACTTCAAACGTTTGTCATATACTTATATTTACATACAAATTTATTTATATACACACACACACACACACACACACACACACACACACACACACACACACACACACACATATAGAAATAGATATAGATGTGTCTGCACTAGGGTACAATGTTGCATTATTACTTTTATCAATGGAATATGAAGAATTGCATGCCGTAGATTTTGATAAAGGGAAAGTGCATGCAAATTATGATAACACCTTAAGGCCATATATATGTATATGCACACCACACACACACACACACACACACACACACACACACACACACACACACACACACACACACACACACACACGTCAATTTGCACACATTAAAACATAGGAGTTAACTAATAGATGAGAACGACAATGGGACCAATAAGACAAGAGAACACAGGATGCTATCATTAAAGGCACCAGTTCTACTATGTGCAAAGGGAGCTACCAGTCATTAGTGGTCACCTTATACTGAAACAAATAAATAAACAAGCAAAATAGAAAAAAAGACACATTGCTCACTACACAAGATCATGCTGTAGAAATCATTTTACTACTCTGAAACGGTGCAGTCTCTTTCTGAATACCTCATTTGTCTTACTTTATTGATAACACATCTTTAACCTCATGAGTGCAGTTTTGTGCCAGCATAACCCAACATTCAGCAGTGACAAATGATTGTATTGCTGTACAAAATTTACAACTGATTTCAAAACTTATTTTTTTTTGGTAATGAACGTACTGCACGCCATGGTCACTAAGTAATATAAATACACCTTTTGCTAGAATCTTTGCTGTACAACCTATAACATATATAGCAGGCAAAAGTTTTATTTGTGCCATGACATTATTTTTAAGTCATTCTTCAATAGCTTTTGTTCCGTGAGATTACAAGAAATGTTACTGCCTAGTGACATTCTACTTAAGTATTAAAATTATCTAACCAACAGTCTTTTCTTATGTTTCTGCATGAGTATTATTTTAAAACAATAAAAGAACCCTCTAAGTAAATCATTTTGAAGATTACTGGAAAGGTTCAAGCACTTGTTAATGGTAGTTTCAAACAATATCAAAGCTCTGCAGACTCTGTTATACCTTATGGAAGGCAGTGCAATCCCAAATTGTAAGGCATGTTCTTTCATCATATCAAATGACTGATACATGTTTTTGCATTGTTTCAATCTTTATTAAACATTTTGTTGTTATTATTAGGCTACCAATGCTAACATGTATGGCAACAAATTAAATTCCATAAAGCCAGTATGCACACTATAACTATGGAGCTACTAATCAGAATATAAATAAAATACTACTTTAATATGTCAAAAGAGTTACAAATAAAAATAATGTGACCATGTCTGTCAACTTCAATCTAGAACAAATGACATATACAAGTTTTTTACATAAATCTCATTGCACAAAGTGAGTCATTAAAAAGTATTCCCCAGTTATCAAGGCACATTTATTACAAAGGTAAATCCACTATTCAGATCTCTCCTCTTCAATGGCAAGCACAAAGCATTGGATAAGTGGACTTTTTCAAGCCACGCAGATTACAAACTGGAATTAGCAAGACTCAATGTCAGGAGTCAGGACTAAAACTTTAGGGATGTTTATAGGTCATAGCCTTAATGGCAAAGTTTAACATCCACAGTAGCTTACTTACAAACATCTGCTCCTAGAGATTTGTCATTTTACCCACAGTAACATAAAATTAGTCAAATGTACTCCTATTAATAACTAAAAGTGTTACATATTGAATCTCATAACATATTAGAACTTTTATTTCCCTCTTATAACTGTGTGTGTGTGTGTGTGTGTGTGTGTGTGTGTGTGTGTGTGTGTGTGCGTGCGTGCGTGCGTGCGTGTGTGTGTGTGTGTGTGTGTGTGTGTGTGTGTCTGTTCTTATTATATTACTTAAAGGCATACAAATGAGCATTTACATATACATGGCTACATTTTTGCCTTGTGAATCTCAAAATACCAGATTTCATTTTAATGTGCTCATTTTCACACACACACACACACACACACACACACACACACACACACACACACACACACACACACACACACACACACACACACACACACACACACACACACACACACACACACAAAGTGCTTCCCTGTGTATGATCAGGAATCTTTCTTGCTTTTTTTCACTTTGTTTAAGTTCATACTGTATAATATCAGTAAGCAAGTTCAGACTGAAGTAATCTAACTTGTTAGCCAGAAAAAATAAATCAGCTCTGTTGTATTATCAGAAGTCTAAAATGTCATGCCATAGACTGTTCTTGGTCATATTTTTCATTGCTATGCACACTTCATTCATAATCCTGACTCTTTAGTTGTTGTTCAGACACCCCATAGATAACCCCTGTAAATTAGATATTCAGTGTTTGCTCCATGAAACTGCTTAGTCCAGAAAGAAACAACAATGTTTACAAGTGATCACACCTCCTCTTGTAAGCTATTTCTTGAATTACTTTCATCATTTCCATATATTCTTCCAGCCCCTTTCAGTGGTATAAATCTCCATGGTAAGAACAACATGCAGAACTTTCATGGCTGACTTAACTAATGATGTCAGGAGATGAGAGTCATTTTATTGAGTGCTCTCTGTAGCAAGTCTCTCTCTTAAAGTATGCATTACAAAGTGGCAGGGCTTCAAGATAATGAATGTGGCATCTTGCCCAGCAGTGAGAGAAGATACATGTAAAAAAGCAGACTACATACTGTGCTAGAACCACAGAAGAGATTATCTTGCCATGAATGAAAACTGCACTAGTCGGAGTGTCATTTTCTTTTCACCTTCAATGATTTTAAAACAAAGTATTTGGATGTCCTATGAGATACAAGGAGAAATGCTCTAGTATCTGGATGTAATTCAATGAAAGGGCTTCTCATAAGGGACGTTGATACATTATCAGATGGTCCTGTATACAATAACATTATCTTTCAAGTCTTATCAGATATAGATGTAATTCACATTTTCCCTGTACACAGGATAAAACTTCTTTAAATCTGCATGACTGACTGTACATTGTATTTTCCCCAAATAATGACCTGGCAAAAAAAGATCATTGATGTTATAATTTATGCACTGGTTGAGAAAGAGAGATAAAAAGCAGCTGTCGCACTTAAAAAGGGTATAATGCTCCCTGTACTACAGTATCATAAAATTAGCTTTTCATTTTATTTCATATCATAAAAATCTCATAACCACTTTTTTCCCTGTGTAATAAGTCAGAGGGGTATGCAAAGCCACTGTCAGCTTATATGACAGTAATTACCATTCTTTAGCCAGTGGAAAAAAATGTTATGATAAACACAAGCAGCCTGTAGACTAATGTGTTTGTCTTTTCATCACGGTGATATTATATAACATGTACTAGGCCTATATTTTAGTATTCTGGGAAGACAGGTAACAACAAAAAGTGTGAAGATAAGTATGATGATGATGATGATGTGTATATGCATGTAGTCATAGTGGGACACAATACACAATAATTCATAAAATCAATATAGCTTTCATAGCACATTGCAAAAATAATGTATATGCAGCCAAATAAAATAACACAGAGCATAGAAATAATACAAGAACAATATGTTCTCTCTCATGCATCACTAAGGATATCTCTCAGAATCACTTTGAAATCTATGAGTGGCAAATTATCTTTCTGAATGGGAAATGGTTAGTCAGCTTGAGGGTACTGCTGTTGAATGTTCTATTGATACTTAACATATTTTTATGTTACAAAAAAATCTTTGTTTCAATCACCTACCAATTCCTATTTAAACCTGGTTTATACTTAGTGCTAAGGTTAGCTACCCATAGTCATTCCTTTTGATCTAACAATCTATGTCTAGAAGTGTCCAACAGACTGCTTCCCCTCACAGAATACAGCCCCACAAAAACAAAATGTGCTGTGGTATATATCAATAATCTGTTTGTTGTTATACTGAACAAATTCATTTTTTATTCTTCTAAAAATATGGAAGAGGAATCAGAAGTCAAAAAGACATTAATAAAATAAAAAAATAACTGTGGAGATTGTGAAATGGAGTTTAGGGAAGAGTTAAGACAGGCACTGGGAGGCAGTGGAGAGTTACCGAATAGCTGGGTAACTACAGCAGAACTAGTAAGTGAGACTGCTAGAAAGGTGCTTGGTGTGACATCTGGACATAGGAAGGAGGACAAGGAGACCTGGTGGTGGAATGAGGAAGTACAGGAGAGTATACAGAGGAAGAGGCTGGTGAAGAAGTGGGATTGTCAAAGAGATGAAGAAAGTAGACATGAGTACAAGGAGATGAGGCGCATGGCAAAGAGAGAGGTGGCGAAAGCTAAGGATAAGGCATATGGGGAGTTGTATGAGAGATTGGACACTAAAGAGGGAGAAAAGGACCTGCACTGATTGGCTAGACAGAGGGACAGAGCTGGGAAAGATGTGCAGCAAGTAAAGGTGATAAAGGATAGTGAGGGAAAGGTACTCACAAGAGAGGAGAGTGTGTTGAGTAGATGGAAAGAGTATTTTGAGAGGCTGATGAATGAAGACAATGAGAGAGAGAAGGTTGGATGATGTGGGGATAGTGAATCAGGAAGTGAAACAGATTAGCAAGGAGGAAGTAAGGACAGCTATGAAGGGGATGAAGAATGGAAAGGCTGTTGGCCCAGATGACATACCAATGGAAGCATGAAGGTGCTTAGGAGAAATGGCAGTGAAATTTTTAACTAGATTGTTTAATGAAATTTTGGAAAGTCAGAGGTTGCCTGAGGAGTGGAGAAAAAGTGTTTTGGTACCTATCTTTAAGAATAAGGGTGATGTGCAGAGCTGCAGTAACTACAGAGGGATAAAATTGATCAGTCACATCTTGAAGTTATGGAAAAGAGTAGTAGAAGCTAGGTTAAGACGAGAGGTGATGATTAGTGATCAGCAGTATGGTTTCATGCCAGGAAAGAGCACTACAGATGCAATGTTTGCTCTGAGAGTGTTAATGGAGAAATACAGAGAAGGTCAGAAGGAGTTGCATTGTGTCTTTGTAGACTTGGAGAAAGCATATGACAGGGTGCCTAGAGAAGAGTTGTGGTATTGTATGAGGAAGTCGGGAGTGGCAGAGAAGTATGTAAGAGTGGTACAGGATATGTACGAGGGTAGTGTGACAGTGGTGAGGACTGCAGTGGGAGTGACAGATCCGTTTAAGGTGGAGGTGGGATTACATCAAGGATCAGCTCTAAGTCCTTTCTTATTTGCAGTGGTGATGGACAGGTTAACAGATGAGATCAGACAGGAGGCCCCGTGGACCATGATGTTTGCAGATGACATTGTGATCTGTAGTGAGAGTAGGAATCAGGATGAGGAGACTCTGGAGAGGTGGAGATATGCACTAGAGAGCAGAGGAATGAAGGTCAGCAGGGCTAAGACAGAATATATGTGTGTAAATGAGAGGGAGGGTAGAGGAATGGTGAGGATGCAGGGAGTAGAGTTGGTAAAAGTGGATGAGTTTAAGTACTTGGGATCAACAGTTCAGAGTAATGGTGAATGTAGAGAGAGGTGAAGAAGAGAGTACAGGCAGGGTGGAATGGGTAGAGAAGAGTGTCAGGAGTGATTTGTGACAGACGGGTACCAGTAAGAGTGAAAGGGAAGGTCTACAAGAGGGTAGTGAGACCAGCTATGTTGTATAGGTTGGAGACAGTGGCACTGACAAAAAGGCAGGAGTCAAAGCTGGATGTGGCAGAGTTAAAGATGTTAAGATTTGCACTCAGTGTGACTAGGATGGATAGGATTTGGAATCAGTATATTAGAGGGTCAGCTCATGTTGGACAGTTTGGAGACAAAGCAAGAGAGACTAGATTGCGTTGGTTTGGACATGTGCTGAGGAGGGATGATGGGTATATTGAGAAAAAGATGCTAAGGATGGAGCTGCCAGGTAAGAGGAAAAGAGGAAGGCCTAAGATAAGGTTTATGGACGTGGTGAGAGAGGACATGCAGGCGGTTGGTATGACAGAGCAAGATGCAGAGGATAGGAAAAAATGGAAAGAGATGATCCACTGTGGCGACCCCTAACAGGAAAAGCCGAAAGATGATGATGATGATGATGATGATGATGTGGAGAATAAAACAAATAAAGGAAAAGATAAGAATATTAAAAATGTTAAGCATATCAGTGAAGCATGTGTTTTCAGGTAGTGCTTTGACTTACTTGTATTTAGTGCTAAATAATAAACCATCATAATTTGTGCTATATGTAAAGACAGTACAAATGCTCCAGAAGGTGCTTATTCACTTTGTATATTAGCCTGTTAGAATTCATATAAACAATTTCTGGACATTTGAAAAAGGGTATTGTACAGCCTGTTTCATTGACCTTTGCAAGAAAAATAAATATCATAGTATTTTATCCTCCTAATGGCAGCAGGTGTTCTTAACATGTCATATGTCTTTGAAGTACATATTACAAGTAATCAACAGTACCTTCAATAAACATGCTTTATATCAGAAGACTTTTAATATTATTTGGCATCTAAATCCAAGCTGACAGTGTTATCCAACTGATGTATTATGCTGTCTTTCCTTCTAGGCTAATATAAGCAACAAAACTAGAATATCTCTTCAGTTGTTTCAGATGTCTGATTGCCTTTTTATGTAATGGTCTTTCTAACTTATCTTTTTGCTTTATTGCAAACTGAACAATTGATCATATTTCGCAATTAATGACCTAGTTTAACATTATCAAAACTTATTTCTACACCCAGAGTTTTTACATTAAAGTGTATAATCCTGCTTAAAAATTCAATACATAAACTGATAAGACTTGATATTTAATGTTTTACCATTGTAAATGCATCTACATTTCCTTCAGTTGATCTCCCTTCTTGTGGGAAGCACAATGGTGCAGTAGATAGTATTGTCACCTCATAGCAAGAGATTTTCTGGTTCATTTCTTGGTTGAGGTGCCTTTTGCATGGAGTCAGCATGTCGTCACTTTGTTCATGTGCATTTTCTCTTGGTACCCCGGTTTCCTCAAACATTCCAAAGACATGCAGTAGTTTGATTGGACACTTCATATTGGCTATAGGTGTGAGTGTGCATGTATGTGGCATGAAGAACAACCACAGCAAGGCTAGTCACCCAGCAGTGTGAACATTAGCTTTAGATGATTGTCACTGTTGATATTACATCCTGACTACATGTAAAAAAATGGGAAAAGGAGGTTGTGGATGGATGTGCCCTCTTGGTATCCATTTAAATATTTCCTTATCATTGTAAAGTGCCTGCCTGAAGTCTTCATATGGATTGGTATGCCAAAACATGCTAATTTATCATCATGGACAAACATGGCTACCCATTTCTGCATGCATCTATGAGTCTTTCACCATTGTTGAGAGTCTGAATTAAAGTATTACCCTTCTACAAGGCTTTATCATCATTTATTGGAACAGTTCTGCTTCTGAGCTTCTGTAACAGTTGTGTGCCTTTAGATGATTGTATAAAGGATATACTAAGTAGACTGTTCAGCAAACTGGTCCATCACCAATACCATTTATCTGTTATTTAAGCAAGTAATATCTCCCCACGTGACACATTTTGGAGTTCAGTACATTAATAATAAAGTAAGGCACCACCATGTAAAAAGTAGTGGTGCAATGTATTATTTATTTTATTTATTGAGATTTGATTACCAGGAAAGTCAAAATGGGTAGCTAACCATTTTCAGCAGAGGCCTGGGAAGAAAAGCTCCATAGCATTACAAAACATTTAAAGAACAATATTTTACAATCTTCAAAAACAATACAAAAATATCTACAGTTTAAATAATTATACAGAATTAGACACAATGTGAAATCATTGGTTAAGAATGGATAAAATTTATATGACAATGATTTATTATTTAGAGAAATTTTAATAACTTCATAAAAAAATGAAAAGTAAGTTAATATAATGCAAACAGGAACTGCAATATGAAGTGAGAGAAAAACAGGGTTATGGCATATTTAGAAAGAGAGTCAGAGGAGAGAAATTGTTTAAAGTAATGAGGTGAGTGAAGAAGGGAGAGTAAGGAGGTATAAGGTATCAATAACTACTTGTTTACATTTAGGGATACAGTTTTTCCTGGGGTTCATCAAGAACAGAGACAGATTGTGGCTATGTAGTCTTCCAGAATGGTTTTAAAGGACTTTCGTGAGGGTATTGACCTGATGGATACAGTTAAGGAGTTATAGGCTTTAGCAACATAGTATAAATACAGACCATGCCCATCAGACTTGAAAGATTTTTGAACAGAGAGGAATTTTTGGTCATTTGATAATAATGACCTATTAAAAACATGGTAGTGTAGCATAATATTTAGTATAGAACAAGCAGGTGGATGCTGGATAATGTTATAGGTGGTGAAAAGCGGTGTATATGTTAGCTGAAGATGTAGTTCTTACCAATTTAAGCTATTTGGTGCTCTACAGTGGTAGGTTCTGAAAGGGGTATTTGCTGCAAATGTAACCACTTTACTATAACATTGTTCAAGTTTTGATTTTTGTGATGCCTGGAGGTTAGTAGTGAGGGGAAGAGGTAAATAGGGGCAAGTCTAGTTTTAGTTGTGTGGGTGCAAACTTTTTTGGCAATATAAAGCATCCCTAGTTTTCGGTGATTTTTTTTATGCAGTTTTGTATATGCAGGTCAAATTTAAGAGTAAGTGAAGTGATTGAACCTGATCTGGCATAGGGTGTTGAGCTAAGAGCTCAGGGACAAGGGTTGACTGATTAATTCCAGTGTTTCTGTTTTACTTTTGTTTTGTGGTATTTAAACCCAGCATTTGCATGGGTTTGTGCTTTTTTGCCCATCGTGCACCACTGCTGTGCTGTTTTAACCCTTTGCGAGGTATCTCAGTTGCATTTCTTCCCTTACTAGCACTCCTGTGTAAGTGAGGCCCTTGCCTGCAGCTACTGTATTGATTTTATCCAGCCCTACTCACACCTATAGGTACTGTCCTCGGATAGTACCCACTCTACTATTCCTGACCTCTCTTCCACAGATTCTGATAACCATGGACAGACAACTTCCTATGGTTTCTCCTGCTAGTCTTGTTGATATGGACATAGAGACAGTGTAGCAACTGCCTTATGTACACAGACAAGCCTCTCTACTACCACCTACAAACACAATATGTGAGAGATGCAATTACATTAAGAACCTAGAATCCTTACTGTCTCAGTCACAAGCCAGTACATCTGGCACTGAGAAGGTTGTCTGCACAAACACTATGAACACCACACCTCTAAAACCACCCACATCTGTACAACACACTCCTACATATGTGGGGGTTCTCAGCAAAAACATACCTAAACAAAAGAGACCTCTGAAGCAAACACACACACACACACACACACACACACACACACACACACACACACACACACACACACACACACACACACACACATCACAACCCACAGCACCAAGCATCACACATAGTACACACGTCTGTGTCTCAGAGCCTCTAAGGCCCAGCTGCAAACCCAACATACTATTCTTAGAAGTCTCTATTGTGAGACACACAGACCCCTCACCAGGCTAGAAAAAGAGAAAGTCACAGTAAGTTGCTTGTCAGGTGTTAGAATTTGCCATATCACACATGCACTCAGGTCTCTTAACAACAGGTACTGTTATGACTCTGTCATAGTCCATGTTGGTGTGAGTGACTTCAGACTACCTGGACTATATGAAGAGAGACATGACTGAGCTTGCTGAATATGTGTCCCAGGCAGGTATATACCTAGCCTTAAGCAGCATACAACCATCACCCAGAATGATGCCCCAATACAAACAGAAAATGATTGACTTTAACAATTGGCTTAGTTTTTGGTGTCATTCCAAGGGGATCCAGTACCTGACAACCTGGTAGGACATGACTGACAGACCACGATGCTTTGCCAGAGACAGCCATCATCTGTCTCCATTGAACTTCAGGCTTCTGGCAAAGGCACTTGTCTCCCCCATAGTGCCTTTTTAGACAAAGTCATGAGCACAAAATGACCAACATGAAAAATTCTTCTAAACAAAATTTAAAGGTCATGGTGCTAAACGCTAGGAGTCTTAGCATAAAGCTGCACTCATTGCAAGCATTCCTTGCCCTGGAGTATACTGACATTTCTGCAGTCACTGAAAGCTTGTTCAAAGCTATGGAGAGTGCCCCAGCCTTATCAGATTACTCACCCTACCATACTTTCAGAACCCAAATGAAAGGCTACAAAGCCAAAGGAGGTGGATATTCAATATTTATCAAAGACATACAAACCTCCAGGCTGGTCAAATGGTATGACATACAGGAGACACTCCAAGTGCAGTTAACTGTTGACAAAACACCTATTCAAATAACAGCTAGCTACAGACGCCTAACCATGACTCAGGATGCTCACAACACCTATCTGGACTTACTTGAATCCATCAAGATTCAACCCTATTTCCTGATCCTGAGTGACCTTAACTACCCAACCATAGAGTGGAAGACCTATTCTAGCCCAAACGTGAATGCCTAGAGATTCCTTGTCTTTGTCAATGTCAATGCATTGAATCAGCTGGTCGACACCTCTACGAGAGTTGTAAATATCCTGGACCTGGTCCTAACCAACATGAGTAGCCACTGCAGCATCCCTACAGTGTCATCCCCCTTGATAAGATCCGACCATAAAGCGATCAGTTTTGAAGTCAACATCTCCACTGACTCCCTCCTTGTCAGGGTCAAACAAAAAAACTTTTCCAAAGCTGAATCTCCTCAGAGCAGGTATAAGCAGCTTCATAGCCACTGCCCCTTCAGTTGGAACTAGCACTAATGTCCAAGCCTACACAAAAAAACTATATGAGCACCTATATAGCTGTATGGACTCAGCAATATCTGACTGGACCAAATCATCTTTTTCAAGGAAGAGTAAACCTGTCTGGTGGACAGCAGCAATAAACAAACTCTATAATAAAAGGAATAAAATTGTTGTCCAGGACCAAGAAGGAGCATGTGCCAAGTTGGAAGCAATCTCTCCTTTGTCTGAATAAGTAAATAAGGTCACTGGTGAAATCTTCTAAGGCTAACTTCAAGTCCAAACTGGCCACATACACTAAGGAAAATCACAAGGACTTCTTCACATATGTCAGCAATCTCGAAGGTAACACTCAAACCTGCTCTAAACTGAAGATCAATAACACCACATGCACAAATGCCATAGATATAGCCAACCTGCTGGCAGTCAAATTCAGTGAAAACTTCAACCATCTGTCCCCCCATCAGTAAACCAGGACATCCCCAGCTCCTACCCTCCTCCCCTCATCACCAGGAAGCAGGTCTTTAATGACCTGTCAAAGGCAAAAATACAGTCTCCATGGGACCTGATAACATTCCTGGCTGTATCCTACATGAACTGAAGCATGAACTCTCAGCTACATTGGGCACCCTATTCAACCAAAGCCTGAGTACCAGTTTCATCCCAGATGAATGGAGGACAGCCACTATCATCCCTCTACACAAAGGTGGAGTGTCCAATGACCCAGGCAGTCATAGGCCCATCAGCCTAACTAACCTGATCTGCAAGGCCATGGAATGCATTATCATAGACCTTATAAACAAGGACATTGGCAACCTTCAAACACTTGACCCTACACAGTTTGGTTTTCTCAAAGGGAGATCATGCCTGTTAAACTTGGTTGACTTCTTCGAAACAGTCACCAAAGCCATGGATAAGGGGAGGATGGTGCACACCACCTATCCTGACCTAGCCAAAGCCTTCGACAGTATTCCCCACTCAGGCATAATAGATAAACTCTCCCAGCTAGGCATTAACCTGTATGTTACCAGATGAGTAGCTAACTGTCTCACTGATAGAACCCACTCAGTCAAAACAGGGGAAGCCACCTCTAGTAGTAGACCCGTAACAAGTGGTGTACTCCAAGGATCAGTCTTGGGGCCTCTGCTGTTTAGGATATATTTTTCTGAGGTGCAAGCCAAAACTAGTGATCTGTGGCTGACCAGGTTTGCATATGACTGCAAGTTGGGGGCTGTCTTCAATTCCCCTAATGATGTGAGCATCCTCCAAGAGGGTCCTACCCAAATTAATGACTAGCACGAGAAGCATGGCCCCAAACTGAATGCCAAGAAAAGCATCATTATCCCCTTTGGGGAAAATGGCATCCCCACTAATTATCACATTAATAACAATGTACTAAGCATGCAATTAGTTATGAGCTATTTGGGCACCCAGCTTGATAACAACCTGATTTTTGACCACCACGTTGCCTCCGTTATACAGAAGGCTTTCTACATGGCTCACCTCATAAATAAGGGTATTTCATCCAGGAACAAGGAGTTCCTAACATCCCTGTACTCTTACCTTATCAGACCCATTATTGAGTACAATGCCCCCTAAAGCATGTACCTTGTCAAGCACATGCTGCAGATGGAGAGACCACAGAGGTTTCTGACCAGGAAAATCCAGGGTTTCAAACACCTATCCTATACAGAAAGGCTGAAAGCCATCTCCTTCTACTCAGTCTTGTACAGACTGCTCACAGGTGACCTGTGTCTGGCATACAAGGCCATCTCAGACCCAGCCTTGATGGAGTTGTTGGATATCCATAAGTAAAACTCCACCCACATGCAATGCCTTAACCTGGACTGTGACATTAATAGAACTTGTTGGCAGGATAGATTTCTGCCCCAAAGACTTCCTCATCCATGGAAAAAAAACTCCCTCTCCATGTCAAGAAGAGTACCTCTCTAGCCCACTTTAAGAAGAACCTGGACGACTGGATAGGAAACAGAAAATACACCCCTGAGATCCCACCTTTGTCCCTGCTGGACAGGGGAAACAGGTGCTGACTTTGAGGGAACATGGGCCAAATTTCTGGTTAGGTTTATAAGAGCCTCCAGACCAATAGCCTAGTATCATCCTATGAACCTATGAACCTATAATCATCCACTATCATCCCTTACAATTTACTATGAAAAATAACTTCAATTTTTGCATTATTAAGAGAGAGGATTTTAAATTCTGTTTTTTCAGGAGAGAGGGATTTGAGAAAAAAAATAAGCAGTTTTTTTTTTTTTTTTGGGTTGAGTATGAGTTGTGAGGTACATGGCCTTATACCAGTGGCTGTTAAAACTGTCTGAGTAATTTTTTGGAAATGTGGCAGGTTGTCTGATGGGCATGTGAGTGTGATGTCATCTACATATTGTATTAGGGAGGTCTGCCATGTGGTTCTATGAAGGCCACTAGTGAAAATGTTAAAGAGAAGAGGACCAAGGACAGAGCTTTGTCACACACCAGTGGTGGCTGGGAGGTATGGAAACAGGATGGAATACCATTTTACTGACTGATACCTATTAGACAGGTAGCATTTGAGTTATGAAAGCATGGGCTGAGATAGACCTACTGAGGACATTTGAAGTAGACATTTGCTGTGACAAACTGTTGTTGAAGGCTTTAGACAACTCTAGAAATAAGGAGGAGACTAAATTATTATTATCTACAGCTTTATTATCTATAAGGGCAGAACTGCAGTGTTAGTACTATGGAGGGACAGAAGCCGTGTTGAGTGGGGGACACAATTTATTCCTGAAGGATGTAGTTTAGCATGTTGTTTTTGAGTATATTTTTTTCAAGTTTTTTGGGGAGAAGGAGGATAGGATTGCTAAAGGTCTAATGTAAGTAATGTATGTTGAATTTCTTCCTTTTTGTAGAGAGATAATATGTGATATTTTTTCCCTGACAGAGGGAACGTGGGATTCCTGAAATGACCCATATATAAGGATTGAGACAGGACAGGCAATACTATCAGCTGCTATTTTAAGGTACTCACTTAAGTAGCCATCAGCTGAAGTAGTGCATGACTTAAGTTTGTTTAAGAGTAGTTTTATATAGGATGTGGGCTCAGGTTTGAAGTTTAAATTGGATGTGGTGGAATTTGGCTGTTGGGCAGGATTAGAGTTAGATGTTAGGCAATCCTTGGTTACGAACACTATATTATCTTTGAAATAAGAGTTGAATTCCATTACTGTTTTTATTGGAGAGCTATTGGGAGAGGGGTTAGGGTTGAATTTTTGAACAGGATATAAGATTTCTTTAATAGTTGGCCAAATTTTTATGTCTGCGTTTAGTATTGCTCTGAAAGTTTATATAGTATATTTTATTTTTTTTTTTTGCCTTCATTTATTTAATTTTTAGTCTATCCTGCACTATCATTCTACTCTTTTTGGATAGTCAAATTGCATTATTTGTGTTTAATCTCTTCCTTCTAGGAGGTGCAAGACTATTTATGATCTTTATGAATTTCATTTTCAAATGCCATTTTTTTTGTTGTTAATTCAAGTGGAAACTGACCTAGTTTATATCCATATTACAAAATATATTATAACTAGCATCTCATATAACCAGAAAAGTTATAAAACACAAAATATAACCTAGATATTATGACAACAACAGAGAGGAATGCCTCTTGATCAAATATAAAAAAATCATTTGATACTTACTTAAGAAGAGAATAAATACACATTTGATGATCTTTCATAGGCTACTTAAGTTTCTTCTGCAGCTTCACACCAAACATATCATCTCTTATCAGTTCTCTCATAGATCTCACCTAAAATCTGTCCCCACAAAATGCAACAGACAGAATGAGTAACATTTCATAGTCCAAGTGCAGCTTTTTAGCAAATTGATGTTAATTCTCTGCTATATTGTAGGTAAATACATGAGAGGTGATAATGGAAGCAGTATAATCTTTGGTGTGTACAGGTGAAGAAACATGCCATTGTACTCCACAGAATAAAGCTTTCTAACTAAGAGGCATGTAATATCAAAGTACTGTTTAGAAATGCTTTGCCACGTTTTGCACAGATGCCACTTGTTACCAGCTAAGCTCTTCCTCACTTGAAACAGCTTAAACAATAAAAGTTGTCATTTGCTAGATAATTTTTGTTGTCATACAATGGACTAATTTAAAATATGAAAACTGATGTTTCAAACTGAACTTGTACAATACCGCATCAACTTGCTCAACAAAGGGAAGAAAAGAAATATAAACACTGTAGTACAGAAACGTTTTTCTATATATAATACATGGCCCTGGAGGGAATACTAATCACTTATGGAGGCCCCCACAATGCATATTTAGTATTTAATGTTCTCTTTTTATATTTATATGAAATAATTTTGACATTTATACTTCGGATTGAAAACACATGGAAATGACAATTAGTTTGGTTCTATACAGTTCCTGTAATTGTCCTGCAAACTATGATGCTTAACAAGTTACTCAACAGCATCTAAAATGGCTGAATTGCTGTCTCAGAAAAAAAAAACTAATTAAATACCTGCATACATACATAATGAAGTTGCTGAAGGAAAATCATTAAATGGGATCTGCTGTCTTCCAATATAGTATGTGTGGCATCAGAATTAATTGTTTTGAGGGGAGGACGGAGGGCATATCAACCTCTGCGGGTGTTGTGTGTTTGCCCTCAATGTAATAAATGAATAAATAATAGATAAATAAATACATACATATATAAAATAATAGTAATTTCAACAATTTGTCATTTGGGCTTATTTTTCAGAGTATATTACATATTGCCCAGTATGTGTACAATTGCCCAATGAAAGCTCGTCTAAGAATGATCAACTTTACCAGTGTACAAGATAGAAGGTAGGATTTGGCAGGAATTATTCTCCATTAGAATATAACGAGTTAGCTGGCCTTTAATGTCAATAAAGGATAAACAGAAAAGATATAACATGTAAGAACTAGTTATTGGGTGTGTTTTGATGATGTGTTTTGTTTTCTTACAGAGATACACAAAAGCCATTCTATAATATAGTCAGAAAACAATCTGAGGAAATAATAGAAAACAACAGATACTCAGTTAAATGTCTGAGCTGCTAGTAAATGCTGGGTTCATGCAGGTATCTATCAGACTGACTGAAATGACCTGAATACTGATTGAGGGCAGGTAGGCTGTGGAATAACCTGAATTGTTATTGAATGAAAGCTTGAACTCTTACTGAATACTGAGATGGAGTGAGTATTCTGTTAATGCCTGTAAACCACTGTTTTGGAATCTAAGCTAAAACAGGTGCTCAATTATTGTCTGTAACAGGAGGAACTAGCCTGCTGAGCCGAATAAAAAACTGAAATAACAGGTAGAGTGTCAGCACAGTGCCATTGAAAGACAAACTGGAACAGATACTCTGTTAAAGATCTATGAATCTGCTGCTTCAGTGTTTAGCTGAATACCGATTATGAATCAGTGTGTGCAGGTACAGAGCACTAAACACAACATCTCACCAAGTGACACACTTAAATTTTCAATTTCATGCCATAGAAACCCATCACACCTTAATACTGCAGATCAAAAGTAAATATAATAAAATTCAAGGTAAACAACAAAATATGGTTTCCTACCTAATCAAATTCAGATGTTAGAAGGAAACTACTTTTCTTTCAAGAGAACAAAGTCTTCGCTTTTGTATGGTAAGAAAAATATTAGACCACTACTTACACATTGTATTGTTTAATTAATATATAAACAATTAACATATAATTGTTGATTATACGATCTCTCTAGTAGTAAGAAGGTTGTTTTTTTTTCATGTAACACTTTTTATTTCTGCAGAAGAAATAATAATTACATGAATTAATGAGAATGTCTTCAACATTTATTTCACAAGCTCAGTTCAACAGATTAACATTAGTTAAACCAAAAAAAGATAATGGAAAATGATTAATTGCTGTTCTCTCAGTAAATGAATAGAGTAACATAATATACAGATCTCACTGATCTAACAATTAGTATCTCACTGATCTAACAATTAGTATACATAGTTAATCATGGCAGAGGTAAGATTAACTCTTTTCAAATCCTACCATAATTTCTGTTAGAGACTTGGTTCTTAAAACTAAATGATCAGCATGTGACAATACAGAGTGTTTATGGTATATTATACAATGACCCCCCCATTAATATTCAAAAACGTGCACGCTTATTGGTCAGCATGCACGTTGTAAATCAGAGTTATAGTAATGGAAAAAGGTCCGGTCGCCTGGACTTTTTCCATTACTATAACTCTTTTTTTACAGCAAAGGAGAACGCAAGATCTCCATTGCTTCACACTGTCTTGCTACGTTAAATGAGTTTAATGCAACGAGACAGCTTTAAAAAAAGCAACGGAGATTCTCCGTTGCTTTTTTTAAAGCTGTCTTGCTATGTTAAACTCCTTTAATATAGCGAGACAGTTTGTAAAAAACAACGGAGATCTTGCTTTTTCCGTTGCTTTTGCCCACAGCTCTGATGTACTGCGTAGGCATACGCATGCGCAGTACATCAGAACTGACGCAGAATATCAGACAGCTGCGGAAGGGCAACAAGGAGGCATTATACAATGCCATTATTTAAGAAAAGTAATTAT
Organism: Protopterus annectens; assembly: GCF_019279795.1. Classification (NCBI taxonomy): domain Eukaryota; kingdom Metazoa; phylum Chordata; order Ceratodontiformes; family Protopteridae; genus Protopterus; species Protopterus annectens. The sequence continues at coordinate 486,401,781 of NC_056733.1, read as the reverse complement.
TTTTTTTCTTAAATAATGTCATTGTATAATAGCAATAACCACTTCTGGTGGGTAATGCTGGATTTACCCACGGTTGGCATTGTTTGGCCACTGGCTGCCTTGTGACCAAACCACACCAACTGTGGGTAAATCCAGCATTACCCACACCCAGGCATGGGTTATTGCTGTATTAAACACATGATGCAAAGATCATGCAGATTGTCTGAAAACAAGAAAACAATAAGCAGCAAAAAGTCAATGTCAGTGAAAAAGGAAACGCAAAGAAAGATGTGCATCTACTGCTCATCCACACTGTGTCCAAGCTAGATGTAGAACATGTTTGTATCAGTATGATTAGCATCTTACTTACTAACAGCCAACCACTTCAGCAGCAGATTTTCTAATTAATAAAAGTGAAATCAATAACTACATTTTGCTGTATGGGTAATTAGCTTTAAATAAGCAGGCCTAAATTGCAGACAGTACTTGAAAACTATATGATAAAGAAAGAAACAACATTTATGAAACTGAAAAAAATAAGAAGAATATTTAATTAATTAATTTATTTACTTATTCCAGTTTGATGACCGGGGAGGTCCACTGGGCTCGGGGAGCCCATTTTCAGTGGAGGCTCGGGGAGAAAAGCTCCACAATACATAGTTTAGTTACATGAATAATTACAGAGAAACTTTGCATTACAAACAACAGGTAGCATTCAAAAAAAAAAAAGAAAACAAACAATTACAATTACAGTTTTGTTTAGGCAAGAAAGACAGGCATATAGCCTGGTGGCTAGATTTTACAGTTTAGCTATTTATATAATCTACATATGTTAGCTAGGTGAGAAGGTTAGCCAGGCATAAAAGAGGAGGAGAGCTTGACAGGTACGGGGTGAAGAGTACAGTTGCATTTTCTGTTTAAATAAAGGTAGGAATGAAGAAAAGTTTTAAAGTTTTCAAGGTTGTCACAGGTCCTCAGAGAGGAGGGAAGAGCATTCCATTTTTTAGCTAAGGAGAAGGATAGCAGAAGCTGACCAGCTGGGCCCTTGGGTATTTGGACAGTGATTAGGTTTTGGTGGGTAGATCTAAGGGTTCTATGGGGGGTATATGATTAGTGCAGGGCACTTAGTTGGTTGGAACAGTAATCTGTGGGCGGTGGTGATTTGGAGAGAGTCCATTTGGTTGGGGAGTTCAAGCCAATTTAATGAGTGAAGGGAGGTGCAGTGATGAGAGGAGGATTTGGCTTTGGTAGCAAATCTGGAGATTTTATTATAACATACTTCCAGTTTGGAGGAGAGTGTGGAGGATAAATTACTAAGCAGAGGGGCACCATACAGTAGAGAGGGAAGAAGATAGGTTGTGGCGAGAGTTAGTCTGGTAGCAGTAGAGAGGAAGTAGTTGTTTCTATAAAGTAGGCCGAGTTTTATATGGGTGTTCTTTATGTTTAGCTGGACGTGAGTGTTACATTTTAGGGTTTCATCAATGGTGACAACAAGAAGCTTGATGGAGGGAACTACCTCAAAGATGGAGTTGTTAAGGCTGGTTATTTGAAGTGAGTTTTTATCAATAGGGGAGGATTTTGAAGGAGAGAATAGAAGGATTTTAGTTTTGTTGGCATTTAGTGAGAGGTGATTTTGGAGCATCCAGTTTTCAGTGGTAGAAAATGCTGTTTGTGTTAGTATTTGGAGATGTTAGGTTAGAGGCACAAGAGATCAAAGTAGAATCGTCAGCATGTTGTATAATATTAGCATTAGGTATGGCTTTGTGAAAGTCGTCAATAAAGATATTGAATAATACTGGGCCAAGTATTGAACCTTGGGGTACTCCAGCGGGGGTAGGAAGAAAGGTGGAGGTGCCCTGACCCCATTTTACAGCCTGGGACCTGTCTGAAAGATAGCTGAAGAACTAGGAAAGTGTGGGAGAGATTGAGATTAGTCAGATGATTTAGTAGGTGGGTGTGGGAGATGGTATCGAAAGCTTTAGATAAGTCCAGTAGAACTGAGGATACTATTTTACCAGAGTCACGGGCTGAATTGACAGTATGTAAGAAGGAGAGAAGGGCGGTGTTGGTACTGTGTCCTGGGCAGAAGCTGTGTTAGGTAGGAGAGAGTAGCTGGTGTTTGGTAAGGAATGGCAAGAGCTGAAGGTGGATGCATTTTTCAAGAAGTTTGGAGATTGGGGAGAGGATGGCTATGGGGCAGAAATTGGAGACATTGCAGTTTTTGCCATCCTTATGAAGTGGAAGAATATATGCAGCACACCATAGTTTGGGAACATAGGATTCAAGTAGGGATCTATTGAGCAGGATGCTGATAGGAAGAGCAATACCATCAGAGGCTGCTTTTAAGAAGGGGGAAGGAATGTTGTCGGGGGCATTGGAGCAAGGTTTTAGTTTAGACAGTAGTTTCTTTATTAGATAGGTGAAGATGGGTTTGAGTTCGAAAGTGGGGGGGGGAGATTGGGTGTGGTGGGGTGGAGGGTTATTGCTGGGAAAGGTCTTGGTTAGCTCAGCAATAGAAGAGGTGAAGAAGCTATTGAATAGTGAGGCAATTTCAAGGTCAGATTTGCTGGTGTCGGGGCAGGAGTTGTTTTTAGTACCTGGCCTAAGGAGGGAATTAATTGAGTTCCAAAATAGTTTGGTGCTTTTTGCATGATTTACTTCGATTTTGATGTAGTAAGATTTTTTTATCCTTGATATATTTTATTTATTTTATTTAACATTTGTTTACTGGGAAAGTACGACTTGAAATAAAGCCAATTTTTCAGCGGAGGCCTAGGGAGAAATAGTCCAGATGTATGTCTTTGTAACATGGGAGGAAACCGGAGTCCCCAGAGAAAACCCATATGAATGCAGAGAGGACATGCAGACTCCACACAGGAGGCACTTCAGCCTAGAATTGAACCAGAAACCTCTTGCTGTGAGGTGACAATGCTACCGCTGCACCTCTGTGCCATCCAAATATAATACATAAACTGCAAAATGAATGTGAAATTCTATCTGAATTTATTCACTGGTAGTTTTCTTTTTCTATACAGGTCTCATCTAGCAAATTTTCATAATCATCTACAAAGCCAGCTATCAGATATCTCTTGTTCACCTTATACACACAGGCAATGTTTCAAATGTTTTTAAGGATATAACCAACATGTTCTTATCTGCAGTAAATTATCTATCCAGTCTAAGTCTTAAATAGTTGATTATGGCATTCTCCAGTCTAAGTCTCAAATAGTTGTTTATGGCATTCTCATAAAGCTGCCTGCTGAGCTTTGCAGTGTATATTGCCATGTAAATGGGTACAATTGTTTTTTTTTCCTTTCTACATCCAGATAGCCAAAATATTTTGTTTATAGCTATTGCTGATTCAGCCAGTCATGTGTTACAAAGGACTTTACATTCTTTCACTCCCCTATTTTCATTTCTATAGCAACAGTTGGATGTTAGAATCCCCCTTCCCAATTTCTCTTGGCCATCATTTTCTTAAGTGGCCGACTGACAGAATACCATCGACTCACCCCATCACATCCATTACTATGCCATTTCCAGACCTGTATGAATAGCAGAACAGAAGCCTTAACTACCTCTTCTGTATTCTTGCATCCTCATCAGCAGTTATATGCACCCACCTTGTTCCCAGTAACAGTATATGATTATGCCCCATTTCCATGGCAATCTTTAGCCTCTTCTCCACTTTGTCATGACTCAAGGAACACTAACTTGGAACTGATTTCCCATTTTTCCTGCTTATTATGTCAGTGAAAGAAGCATTCTTAAAATAAAGATTTTTTTCTTTCTACTTCTCTGTCTTGTCCTGTCCTTTTAGAACCCACTTGATAGTTACCAGACAATATAGTTATTATTCTTTATTAACTGACATTTGTTTACAAGAAAGGTCCAACCAGGTATAGGTTCCCTTTGTCAGTGGAGGCCTGGAGATAAAAGCTCCAAGGTATTTTATTTAATGCAATGAATATTTACAATAACAAATTTTATAATGCAATTTCAGTTAATACATACCATAATAATCAGCATGATAAAATTTGTATTGATATTCACAAACATTAATATGCAAGCATTGCATTGAGAAGTTGCAGATAGAAGAGTGGTGTAAAAGATATGTAGGAGTTATTTAAGAAATACAATGGAATAAAGAATTAGAGGGATAAGCAAGTTTAAGTGTTAACAGAGAAGTAGTGATGGAATAGTAATTTGGTTGTGCTAATTAGAATTTCTTAGTAGTTTAAGAAGTACAATAAAGTGATGATTAGAAGGGAATAAGCAGGTTAAGTGATTTAGTGCTTTAAAGTGAGGCATAAGAAAGGTGATGAAGGAGGTTAGGAGAATTATGTCCCAGATGAGGAGCAGGGACAAAGCTAGGAGGATGAGAGGAAGTCCTTTAGTAACGGTTTGACAAAATGAACGGGTGAGGTACACCTGATTGATACAGGAGTTGCATTCCATGTTCTAGCTCCATTATTTGTATAGAGAGCAACCCCAGCACTTCTTTGAGGTTTATAGATGGTAAGCATTTGTTTATTATTTGGATAAAGGGGGTGGTTTGGAAAATACTATTGGAGTTTGGGGCCAATTGCTGGGCAGGCAGATGGGGTATGGATGATTTTATAGATTAAAATGAGCTAGGTATAAGATAAAGGTACTGAAGAAGTTTGAACAAGTTAAGTGTTTTTAATACTCAACAGTGGTGAGTCTAGTAAGGTTTGTTGCAAGAGAATCTGGCAAGATTGTTGTAGCATTGTTCAAGTTTAGAACTAAGTGAGGCTTACAGGTTGGCCATGATAGGGACTCCATGTAGGAGAAATGGTAAGTAGTAGCTAAAGTTATCTTGACAGAATTTATTAGGAATTTCTTTAATCTATGAAGGTGGGTCTATATCAGAACACTGAAAGTTCATACTTTCGAATGTTCTTACATCGACCCCTATTCAGCGAATGCTGAAAATAGCGAAATGACAGATAACCAAATTTTTTCCTAGGAAAAGAATTCACTTGTCCGTTTCTGTCATTTTGCTATTTTCAGCATTGTGGTGGAAAGTTACGGGTCGGGTTCAGGTAAGTGTGTGATTGGGCATGGGTTAAGTGAGTTAAGGTTAGGGCGCGAGGGAGGTAAGTGTGTGATTGTGAGGACGTGAGGGTTAGGGCGGGTTAGGTGAGTTAGAGTTAGGGCACAGGTGAGGTGAGTGTGCGATAGTGACAGACCTTAGGGTTAGGGTTTGGGTTAAGGTCAGTGGATGGTTAGTGGTGTGTTTGTACAGTTTAGTGTAGGGTTAGCTGTAAGATGTTGGGTGAATGTGTGTGGATTGCTGTTTGTTTGGTGTGCTTGTGTTGTGTATATGTGTTTTGGAACAGCAAATTTTTTTCCTAGGAAAAAATTTGCTGTTCTGAATGTTTGATGTTGTCAGCATTCGTTGATTAGGGGTCGATTAAGAACATTCGAAATTGTGAACTTTCAGTGTTCTGATATAGACCCATGAAGGGCACCTAGTTTTTAATGTTTTTTTTTTTTTTTTTTTTGATGCTATTGTGATGCTGTTGGGAATATGTAAATCAAATTTAAGACTGCTGTTGATTGTCATGCCAAGTAGTATAGTATGCGTGTTAACTTCAAATATAGTATTATTTAAGGAAGAAAATTTAAAGTTGTTTTTTCATGAAAATGGGATTTAACCCAAACAGCAAAAGCAGCCAATGCAGATTGTAAACCAAGTAAAATCCAATAACCAAACAATCAGGACTGCCAAACAGTTGCAAAGCCATTTAAAATATTAGCACTTTTGTCTAACGTATTGTAGACATCTTCAGAAAAAAAATAAAAAAAAATAAAAAGGCCAAAATATCACGAAAACATTCTGAAAAAGCCCCTTTTTATGCCAAATAGGAAGTATGTAACAGGCAGGAAATATGTAACAATGTATCAAAAGACTTCCAAAATTCTTAAAGTGACCTGTGATAATGTTTAAAAACAACAGCGAAACTTAGTAACACTGAAAACCACTGTCAACAAGTCAGACAAGAAAATATTAAAAGATCCACTTTGAAAGTAAAATTAGTGTTCCACCACTAAACACTCTAAATAAATAGAGTACAGGAAAAAGTAACTTTAAAATAGGGTCTATATTATCTGAATGAAGTTTTATAACTTCAAATACCATATGGGCGACACCATATGGTTGAAGTTATAAAACTTCGAACAGTGAAAAAAAAAAGAAAAAACAAAACAACTCCGAGACCGCACTGTAATGCGGTAAAGGGAAGACTTCCCTTTACTGCACTGTAGTGCGATCTCAGAGTTGGTATATTTAAAGAGCAGGGGGTGTGGGGGATGCATGGGGGTCTTGACCCCCTGCTTTAACATGTTAGGTGACTTTTTCATTTTTTCTTTTATTTTCCCACTATTCGAAGTTTTATAACTTCAACCATATGGTGTCACCCATATGGTATTCGAAGTTATAAAACTTCGTTCAAATAATATAGACCCTTTAAAATATGCAGGCAAAGCTCAATGTTTAGAAGCCTTATATTTCAGTTCACTAGTAATAGATACTGCTTCATTTAAACCTGGTACACTTGTGGTATCCCTGCATAACTGCTAACATAATTATTTATGCAATAATAAATTCTGTCAGTCAGCTTTGTTGTTTTCATCTGTAATCCTTTCAAGAATGGAAAATCTAAACATAGAAAAATGTTCACAGCTTGTTGCATGGCTTGCTAGGGCACTTTTGTTGTCTTTTTTAATGCTATAGAACTGCTGATCAATTTGCTTATTAAGTGAATTTTTGGTCTTACCTATATAAAAGGCTGTGGATGATCTTTTAATATTTTCTTGTCTGACTTGTTTTCAGTGGTTTTTAGTGTTACTAAGTTTCACTATTGTTTTTAAGCAGTACTGGTTACTTTTTAAATTGCACAGGTCACTTTAAAAATGTTGGTGGTCTTTTGAAACATTTTTGCAAACTTCCTGTTTGATATATAAAAAAGGGCTGTTTTAGAATGTTTTCATTATATTAAGGCCTTTTTAGGTCTTTTTTATTTCTTTCTGAAGATGTTTGCAATAAGTTAGATGAAAGTGTTAATATTTTAAATGGCTGTACAATAACAGTTACACTTGGAACTGTTTAGATGTTCTGATCATTTTGGTTTTTGGAAATAGCATTTTGCAAAAAAGATGAAATTTAGTTTTTTGGGGATTTATAGCAAGTGATTATGCAGTACCTAATTTTCAACAGAGTTAAAGGCTTCTTAAATAATTCTCTGAAGATGTATGAGGTTATTTGAAGTACCATGTTAGGGCAGAATCACTGGCATATTATATGAGGGAACCTTGCTGACAGGATTCATATAGATTATTAATGAATATACTGAACGGTACAGTGCCCCAAGAATGGAGTTCTGTGGCATGCCAGTACTGACAGAAAGGAAGGGAAAAAAAGTGGAGAGCCATTTAATAAACTGGTATCTATCAGTTAAGTAGTTGTTAAACCATACTAATGTGGGCTATGATAGCCCAAGGAAGACAGATGACAGAGATTTGTTGGTGAGACACTAGATGAAAAGCTTTAGCAAGATCAAGTAATACAGAGAAAATGAGTTTGCCTTTGTCTCTGGCTTTGTTAATAGTATCTATGAAGGTTAATAAGGCTGTGGTAGGACATGGGTAGCAGAGCCAGATCATGGTCAAATGAGTCCCTAGGCTGGGTAATGGACTGAGCCATCTCTCCACCGCAGCCATTCCTGTGTCCCATTACTTGGCTATTTCTCCCGCACTTACCACAAACACTGTTCAAACCTGTCAGTGTACATACTATTTTCTTCTTTACTTCTACAATGATTATAGATATTTGGATTTAGTTATAAACTTGTATTTCAAATTTTTTAGCACAAACACTGATAGACATTTGCTAAACAAAACAATGCAGTCTCACAATGAAAACAGAGTTACCATTAACAGTAAAATTCTCTGCCCTTGAAACTCATATTCATTGAAACAGCATTGAACACCACATTCAAGAAAATGCATTTGGCCATTGGCAGATTAATTTTACCTTTGGGCTGTTTTCAAACCATAGGCCCCCTGCACATGTGTTTAGGACTACGTATACATGCATGTGTTCTTTGATTTGTCTTTATTGTATTAAATTATATTCCTTGTATAATATGGCACCATGAGGATTTTTCCAGTAAGCAATGAAATAAAATGTATGAACCAATAATAACAACACTGCCCTTTTCACAACATTTCAACCATAAAAAGCCACTCAAACTTCTGGCATTACATCTACCAATATCAGTCTATATGTACAATCTTTACAAAAAGGAAAAATCATCTGAATAATTCCACATTAAAGAGATCTGTAACTAATGAAGAGGTTTCTGCTAGCAAACAACTTTAAATTTCAGTATTTCATCTACAAATGTAATGACTGCTGCCCTTGAAGAATAAATTGCCTTTGTTACATAACAAAAAAAATGTAAGCTAGTAATATTGCAATAGGAAATGGTTGGCAGACTGACAACAAGTGCATAGTTAATAGGCATCTCATACAAAAGAGGACAGATTCAGGACTGCAGCACACCCATACACCCAAGGAGGTCACAATCAGGACTGCAGTACTGCCACACACACTCTTAAAGTACAACATGGTATTAGCAATCCACCTACATGGTGTGGGAGTAGAACACACAGCCTTCTGTATCATAAGAATGTATGCTATTTATTATGCCACTAACACTGCTTTCAATTTCTATAGGATAAACAATGATGGCCATTTGCCAAATAAAACAGTTGCACTTTGAAAACAGACTTAGCATAAGCAGCAGTAAACTTTTCTTCCCTTGAAGCTCACAATTCCTTGAAAATTTACTGAAACTCACAATTCTTGAAAATGTACTGAAACTCATATATTTTAGGTAGTCGGTAGTTAGTGTTGAGGATTCAGGCTCTTATCTCTTGTAACCAAGGTACAGGATTTCAGCATGAGTAAATTAACTAACCTGCCACTCCTAACTAGGGCATTTCACAAACAAACCCAATGTGAATAGAAGAAGCACCTTACCAATATTTCCATTTTATTCCATTCTGTTCTGCAGACAGAAGAAGCAGGCAGTAGGGATGTTGTGTGTTTAAATTCTGCAGGTGCGTCAGCACTGGATATAAATCTGTTTTGCACACAGGAGGTGTTCTTAAAGAAGACATTTTTTTTTTGTTTTGGAATTAAAAAGTAAATGTTGTGGCAGCTCTCCTGCCCAGCAGGTCTCTCACAGTCAGCGGGGTCCCTCATATCCTGTGGGCCCTAGGCAATTACCTAGGTCACCGAGTGCAGGATCCTACTCTAATGGGCGGGTTTAAAACCATGCTGTGTAGGGGTCAGGAGCTTTTCATGAGGGAAGTGTTCGAGTAGTTGTTCATGAATGCACTTCTCCAGAAATGTTGACAAAAGGGATAATATGGCAATCGGTCTGAAAAATGGTTTTATCACATAAGGGTCCTCCTTTTTGATGGGGGAAGATGAAGAATGTTTTCCATACAGAAAGAACAGATGATTCCTTTATAGATCCATTAATTAGAACAGACACAGAATAGGCTGTGTAACTGCCAGCCAGCCTGATTTGAGTTATTCCACTGGGTGATTATCTGCTGATGGAGAACATGATTTCAGTTTAAGGCACAGTGATTTGATGTTGGAGATCTGGATGTGTTTTAGGTTGAAACAGGGGACATTTGCTGCCTGAGGTGTCAGGATTGTTAGGTGAAAAATCTTTAGTAAGGGCTTTAATACTTTCTATAAAATGTTTGTTAAGTTGAGCACCTACTTTGGAAGGAGAGTTATTTCGGGCAGGATTAGGAATGATGGTCGTTCCAGTATGGAGTATATTATTAACAGAAGACCAGAATTTTCTAGGGTTGGAACACTGAGTTAGTTTTTACTGCAATAGATTTTCTTGTCTGCATTAATCCATATTTTAGTACAGTTACATAATTAAAGTGTTGTAGTTTTTGAAGAAATCTGTTTTTAACCATTCATTCCAAGCCCTATCTCTTTAATGCACTAAGTGACTACTATGAGTGGATAACCAAGGAGTACATTTATTCTTTACTTGTATTGCTCGAGTCACAGCAAGACTACTGAGGATTTTTAGGAAAAAAATGTTAAATTTTTGTACAATTTTGTCAAGTGGAATGTTTTTCAGGAGAGATCAGTTAAAGGATCTGAGGATTTTATTAACTGTGTCAGTGTTAAAATTAGTAAGGTTATGGAAAGTTCTAAGTAAGTGTTGTTTGACATTATGGGTATTAAGTCTGTTTGCACATACAGGGGGATGGTCACTGAGGGAATCAGAGACGGCAATGCTGGAGACATTAATATCCAGTCAAGAACTGAGCCATAGTTTCTGAGAGAGTTATAGCATGAGGAGGAAGAAATGAGTTGAGTCAAGCCAAACAGGTTAAGGCCAGTTTATGGGTATTTTGGGAAGATAATCTGGCAATTAAAATTAACATCACCAAGAATGATCTTTTCATTAGAAGTTTTATGTAAGATCCAGTTTAAGATGTATTCAAGGGTTGCAGAATTGTTGCCTGGAGGAATATAGATTACTCTAATGCATAGTTGTTTATGGCTATTTAGTTTAAGATAGGAGATCTGGGAACAGGTTTATTATAAGGCAGAATTTCAAGTTAGTCAGAGTATAGTAAAGCTACTGCACAACCTTTTTTTAGTTCTATCAGCCCTGAGGATGTTATAACCAGGAAATAATATTTTAGAGTCAAGTATATGAGGTTTTAGTCATGTTTCATTTATGGCAAGAATATCTTATTTATTGTGGGAGATCTAGGGATGGAGTTCTGAAATTTTACTATAGATACTATGAGTATTTAAGGAAATTAATTTAAGCTGTTTGGGTGAGTTTGAGGTAAGTGGTTTGGGTTTTGAAGGTTTTGGTGAAGGTGATGTGGTCCATGTTTTGGAAAGATGGGCAGATTATGAAAGGGTGATTGACTTTGGCTGAGTTTTGGAGACTACTGGGGAGTCAGGATGCGATGAGGGTGTCAGGGCTGATGTTAATATCCCCACAGAGTAGTAAGACAAAGAAAGATTGTTTTGGTTTAACTTTGAGTTAATTTTATTTTGGTCGGTAGGTGTGAGTGTTTAGCAATTTGAATTTGAAGTAAAGATTGGGTAAATGGTTGTATATACTGAAAAGGATTAGTAGTGAAGTGGGGTGATTTGAGTGATTGGGATGAAACAGACAGTGGAAGAAATGTATGTAAGATTGGGTGATGTATGGTAATTTGTAAGGTGATAAAACAGGAAGAGTAAATACACAGTGATGTTTAGGAGAAGTATGGTATGTAGGTTTACAGAGAGATGGGTCAGTGAAAAAAAAACTAAAACACTGGGATAACAAATATAGGAATGGGTAGGAGAAGATAGATGAGTGGGGTGAATGGTGTAAGTTATGATCAATGGGATCAGTTAACATAAGGGAGGAAAGAAAGTTGGAGTGCTTAAATGCAGACTGATGGTTTAGAAGTTGTGTGTGTAATATTGTGCCAGGCGTATCTCTATATTTATGTGTATGCCTTTAAGAGGGGTGGGATTCAAGCGGAATTCTGGGTGAAAATAGGTCCTATAAATGTAAAGCCATGAGGTGTGGCTGGGAAGTTAAAGCTGGCAGGACACCATAGCATGAAACAACTCCAACGCTTGCAGAAGGAGTCTTTATCTGTTTTCAGTAGAACAATGTTATGTAATAGGAAGTGTAGTACAACATATGCTCTGGAGGCACAAGGGTTATGCTACTCCATCACACTTTTGTTTCAGTATATCTGGTTTGAAGGAGTAAAGTATGGAAAGCACTAATAATCTACAGGGGAGTTATCCTCAGACAACTACAGTTTCACAGCAAACAAACTTAAGTGGAGGAATGCTTGCAGAAAAAAGGGGAACAAAGAAAATCTGGCTGAGAGAGCAGCAGGAAGGGTATAATCAATTACATGAAGTAGAAAAAGTTCAGCCAGTCAAATAATAAACATTGTATACATTTGCAAGTGTGGGTTCCATAATAGGACACTGTGCACTCACTATTATTATAAGACAATGGGCATAGCAAGTAGAACAGCAATCCACTAGAAACCTTACGTGAATAATCCAATGGCGGTAAACAACATAACAGTGATACAGTCCAAAACCCCTGCTGGAACTGTACCTGTGGGGCTGAACTAAGAACTCGGGGTGTGAGAGCATTATTCAAGCTTCTTATTTGATATTGTTAGCAGAAAGGAGGATGCATAAGACAGAATGTCTTGTACTTAGCTGGAAGAGGCAGTAAACATGGAAATATTATACAAGTAAAACAAAGGATAAGTACACCTACCAATGCAGCATAATTCAGAATGCAGGACAAATGTTATCTTAACTACAGTCATTTCTCCAATGTGTACTTACAAATTTGGAATCTATTCCTTAGTTGTGACATTATGAGGACATTCTTACAATAAGCATTTGATTATTATGTACAGCCTATGCAGTCTGTTAGGATTACAAGACAAAATGAAGTCCAGATGTCAGAAACTTTTGCTTAAAATCAGGTCATATTCTTTACTTCGGTAAGTATCATGCATTTCTAATCATAATTTAGTAGTTCAAAAGGAACGTGATCATATGAATGGGGCACCATAAGTTCATACAGGGGATAGCACCCACAACCCTCCTGGACATGGGCAGTCATTACTAAATACAATCCTGGGTATTGACTACAGTATCTATTGTGTTACATTGGGATGAAACAGCTAGGCTTAAAATGACCAACGGGTGGAGAGCCTAGTAACCTCCTATAATCCTATGATAAGATCACTATCCCCCAATCTCAGTTCATTATCAGTTTCAGAAATAAAACCAGAAAATCTCTTAAATTCTAGGATTTATGGAACAGAATTATGGGAAAGCAAACCTAGCTGACAAAATTGGAATACGTGCTCTCTCCCCAAATGTAAATGTCTTCATAAATAAAGGACCTATACATAAAAATTACTTATACACATTCTAGCTCATAATACCATAACTAAATCATGTGTTTTTAGCAATTTCTACCCATTGTTTATGCAGTTCATGGAGTATTGGTACCTTGGAGCACATCTGGATCTTCATAGTATTATCAAATAATTAGCAAAAGGTTTTACAAACATTACAGGTGGTTTGGGGATGAGCCTAAATCTGACCAACTGTTGTTTTTTCCAGATTCCAGATTTTCTGGTTATAATTCAGAGAAAGGCCTGAATTTACTTATCTTAGTTCTAACAATAGTAGTGAAATGTTTATCCATAGTCTAGTAGCTGGTGCAGAGGGTTAAGGCTGTGAGCTATGGTACAGTGTTTGATTCCCTCAGCCTTCATTTCCTGCTGTTTGACCTTGAGCAAGTCACTTGAACAGAAAATATTTAGGAGTAACAGAATTTGAGCTAGTGTTCATTGGAGTGGAGTAGCTGCCTATGAACTTTTTAAAAGTATAGCTTCTCCCTCACTGACATGTCCACAGAGTTTATGAAGTAGAACAAAACACTGTCCAATGCTTTTCCCTAGTATTTTCTAGCCATTTTGAAAAAAAGCAGTTAGTCCTGTAGGTACAATCTAGTCTGACTTGAGAACATCCATCTAGCCCCAATTCAGCACAAGCTGTCAGGTGAAAAAGTGCTCAGAGTAATAGCAGAATAATCATTTGTGTATCTCTCTGTTAAAAAGGTGCACAATGTATCTGATTAGTTATTTGGAGGTATTCTAGCTCTGTAAATCATGAGACATTGCCCCTTAGTCAACTATTTTCATATGTTGTCCAATGCATAAACCTCTCCCTCAATGAATTACGTGTTCACATATCTTCCCTGTACTTCTTTTATTAAGCTGAAGCTGCTGTGCAGTACAGTTTCATTACCAATCTAGATAGATTCTTCATATATTATATTTATTTTATTAATAATGACACTGTTTAGTTGCAGGTTAATATATGCTTAAATGTTCTCTTTTTGTTTCCTCTGTTTTATGTTCTTCATGAAATAGTTAATTCTCACTACAAATTCTTCAAATGATTTGCACCTTAAAACTGCATAAACACTTTTTTCATTTCCATGCTGTCATTCAGAATGATTAACTTCCATTTTGTCTATTGTTCACACCACTTGCCTATATTACTGGTATGCTCTCCTACATAATTTATGTTTCATATAGTAACATAAGATGATTGTCTCATGAAGTAGTGAATGCTTAAAAGAACGAATTAAAAAATTCTGATCATTTTAGGGAGAATCTAAACCTATCAAAAACTGCGCAAGCTAAAATTAATGTTTTTGAAGGGTTCCACACCGACCTGTTAATTATATATGCTGACTCTGAGATGTGTACTGATCATAGTCTGTGTCCTTTTGTGAAACTGAGATCTGCATGTAAGTTAAACTCTTACATCTGTCATCAACACAATGTGTTGTACTAAGTAGAAATTTGTTATCTCTGAGCATCAGACAGCTGCCACACCTCTTAAGGAGTGCTATGAGGCTAACAATAGAAGGAAGATGTGCAGGTTGAACCCCTGTTTTAGTCCATAGATTAGGAGAATTTGTTTAAATACATTAATTTAAATTATACAGGTATTTTACTTTACTGTAGTGGAAACAGCTGGTTGTGGTAAGTAGCTAATGAATATGCACTATGCAGAGCAACAACTATGTTAAAGGGCAATGTGGGGCAACTACAGACTAATGTTGCTAAAGCAGAACTGATGTTTGACATTACTGAGTGAATCAGTTGTAAGCAGTGTGGTTCATTCACAACTGTGAGCAGCTTCCCAAGCTACAGATATTGCTAATCACATGACACAATATTGATTTTGAGAAACTAGGTGGTATAGGGAAAAGCATAACTCAAGATATCTGCACCTGTACAGTGCATGGTTAGGTTACACAAAAGTGGGTAAATTATAACAACAAAGGAAAGCTGAAAAAAATTTAAAAAATTCAAATGAGCACACTGGCCAATAGCAAAATGACACTCTTCAAAGTTCTTTAGCAACCAAAGGCCTAGAAATGGCTAAGTAATCAGCAAAAATGTAAACAACTATTACAACTATTACAATAAATGCACAAACTGTACATATCTTATATATATATATATATATATATATACACACACACACACACACACACACACACACACACACACACACACACCCTTGAATGCAAACAGTACCATTGCCCACAGACTGATAATCATCAGATTTATGCAGCAAAGAAAACTGATGCTCTTTCCCACAAATCTCAGGTTAGTTACCTGGAGTTTAGCAAACGGTCTCTGAAGTTTGAATCAAAAATTGTCAACTGATGCTAGCAAAAAGATTTAAAAAAATGTATAGCAGAGAAACTAGGTACACAGAACTCCAGAAGCAATGTAATATGACAGAGAAGAAAGGACAGGGAAATATTATGGGGGGAAAGACAGCATAATGTAAGACACATTCCCAGAAACCGATTTCATGAAGGTAGCAATGCCAGATAAAACACATAAATATATTATATTGGAACAGTCAACACAAATCGCACCTTGGATTTCTTGTACAAAAACTACCTTCACTCATACTGTTGTACATTCATGTCAGCATTTGAAGTAATCAATGAAGAACAACTTTTCTCATACCATTTTGTTACTACTCAAATAAGCATGCATTTTTTGTTAGTTGTCAACTGGTTTATATACTGAATGGATTAATGTTGCAAAAAGTAAAAACTTAAAAAATTGCCTAAGTGCTATAAGGGAAATTTATCAAGAAATGTAAGTGCTATAAGGGAAATTTATCAAGAAATGCATTTTCAATGAATTCAAGTTTGTTGCCATTTTCAGATTAAGCAGCAAGACACTACAGACTGACTAAAAATAAATTCCACACTTGCCATGAGCCATACTGCCAGAAATGAGTGAAACAGCCAGATAAAATCTGGCTAAGACCCCCCTGGTAATCCAGCCCTTGCAGAGCCTTATTAAGATTAGGCAACTGTCTGTGGAGTATAATTTGTGTCATTTTTCAGTAAATAACATTTCTCAAAACTGGTTAGTAAAAAATAAGCTGCAGTCAAGAAAAATCCTTTAAGAAACGGGATTTTAGGATTTTAATCCTGGATGTGTTATTTGAAATGCCTAACACCAGTTAAATGGATGTTATTTCTGTTTTGTCATTCAGTTCAAGTAAATGCATTAAATCTGTATTTGGGAAGTTTGCAAACTTTTTTTTAAATTTGTTATTGGTATCAGGACTGAAAATTTTAAAAACATGCATGTCACTTCTTTACATAAATATTTAATAATTTAGGAGTCAAATATTTTGTTGGATAATTATTTTACTTGCATCCAGGTATTTCTATCACTTATACTAAAAGGAATCCAGCTAAGTAGCTAGAAAACTGAGTTTAAAATTGTGTAGCCTATTGCATGTGTTACTATAAATGGTTACAGTTAGACCCAGATAAGACACCCATTGACATAGCCTTACTCTTTAACTCGTACTTCATAAATACTATAGCTGATCTCACCTTCAGCTTCCCACAGTGTACTTCATAAATACTATAGCTGATCTCACCTCTAGCTTCCCACAGTCCAACTTAGCTCCCTCAAATCCATCCTCACTAAATACCTCTACCCACCCTCTACCCAGTTTTTCTCTCTCTCTCCTATACCAACCTCCACCATAAAATCTACTTCTTAAACTCAAACCTTGCACCAACACCCCTGACAACCTTCCACCAGAATTCCTACAATTAACAGTTAACTCCATTGCCTATCCCATCAGTATACTCCTTAACAGATCCATTCAGCAGTCCTACATACCCAAGCTTATATTCTCCCTCTTCATTAAGGCGGAAATAATACTGGCATCTCTAACTTTTGACCCATTGCCATCCTCTCACCAATTTCTAAGATCCTAGAAAAATGTATTCACAATCAACTTATTAACTACCTGCTTCATAACAAACTCCTTTCTCCCACTCAGCATGGTTTCAAACCAGACCATAGCACAACCACAGCTCTTATCTCCTTCTTGGGCACAGTTAACCAGGCTCAGGATGCTGGAAAAATTATCGCATCACTCTTCCTTGATCTCTCAAAGGCCTTTGATATGGTCTCCCAGCCTCTTATTCTCACTAAACTCTCCAACTTAGGCATCTCTCCCCCTACCCCTAAACTGGTTCTCTAACTACCTCTCAGACAGTCAACAGTCAACCAAGTGGTAACAGTCTTTTCTCCCTTCCTTAAAGCAACCACAGGTGTTCTCCAAGTCTCCGTACTATGACCACTTATGTACGTACAGCTTTATCAATAATTTTCCCTCTACTCTTAGTCAAGGTACAGTCATCCAATACTCAGATGACTCTACCATCATCTGTACAGGCAATTCCCCACCAGAATTACCAGAACTATGTACACTCATCCAAAATGCCCTTATCTCTACATAAATCTGGATGACCAATAATCATTTCACTATAAACCCCCCAAAAAACTAAAGTCGTGTTATTTACACCTAAAAAAACACCTCCCTAAACAGGGACCAATTCTGTATTCACTCTAAAGACAGCACCATCAACAAGGTTGTCCCAAACACAAAAGTACTTGGTGTCATCATAGATGAAAACCTTACATTTGACCTCCACATTCACAACAATATCAAAAAAAAACATCAAAAACTGGGCATGCTTTACAGACACAAATACTTCCTTAATCATTCTGCTAAATTATCTCTAGCCTCTTCCTTTCTGCTACTGTCTCTTCTTTATGGTGTTCCTCTCTTCACCAGTATGTAGTCCTCTCTCAAATCTAAACTCGAGTCATGCTATAATAAAATCGCAAAATTTGTAACCAATGCTCAGTACTCATCACATCACTGCATCTCTTTATAAGCCCTAAATTGGCTTGAACTCCCTTATTATCTTACATATTTACAGTTAACCACCTCCCATAAATTCATATTCAAGCCATCAAATTGCCCTGCCCTTTCTTTTCTCTGTACCATATACCATCCTAACAGAACTCTTAGATCCATAAATCAACTGCTTCTTAATGTTGAAAAACCTAACCTTTCAGACAGTCAGATGCTGTACTCTTTTACTATTGCTCAACTATGGAATACACTCCCTCCATCACTCAGAACTACTAGCAATGCAGCCCTCTTTAAAAAATCCCTAAGGCAACACCTTTGCTCTGTGTGGCAAAGCACATGCGCCAGAACAGCTCATTCCCCATCCTCCACTAGCTACTATTATGCTATAACTCCTTCTCCTTATATTTACCTATAACGGCAGGAATGTTACTATCTACTATATGTGGTACCTAGATCTAATCTGAGGACTTGGTAAGTATTAATTATTCATTCTATTATTGCACCTTGACTAACCCAACTATCCTAACTCTATACTCTGTGTTCTTGCGTTATTATTGTACAAACCACTTTATCCTTGATGTTGTAAGCAAATCATTTATCAGGATTTTGCCTTACTCATGCTATCCACCACTGCAGCTCATATATAGCAACTATTGTATTTTACTAATCTATGAATTGAATGTATAATACTCTGTTTGCACTGTATAGCTTTATAGTACAATGTATGAATATGCATTCTGTATGTATGTATGCATGTATGAATTTTAATTTGATTGCAGAGTTTTTCTTCCCAGGCCTCCACTGAAAATGCTCATTATGGCCCAGTGGACTATCCCAGTAAATAATGCAAATTAATAAATAATAAGTAAGTAAATGGTAACGAAGTCATTCATCTAATGCAGAATTTGTGGCAATGTACAGCTAATTATTCTGATGGAGTCTTGGGTATAATATATGCACAAACGCATCATGAAAAACTGCTCATGAGATTAAAATTGCATGCGCACAGACTCTTGGGGCTGGATTCCATAAAGCTCATGGAAGCTGTTTGCTGACAGCACAGGATGCCAAAGGAAGACTTCAGTGCACCTGCTGCGGTCATGATTTCACAAGACAGGCTGAAGGCAGCTTGAGTACTTAGCTATTCAGCATAGGATAATTATGGATTCAGCACATGCCCTTCAGATACCAAAACACATCATGTGCACACAATACAACTGAAATGTGACAAACTGCCATGCCAACTCTGTTTCTGAAATCCTCAGCATATGCTTTATAGACTCCAAGTAATTAAAGCTAATACTATGGAGTTCACCAAATTCTGTAGCAAAAGAACACAAAAATACCTAAAAATGTATCCTGCTGTTAGTGAACTGCAACAGGCTGCAGTGATACAAGCCATAAATGAAGCTGTAGCTATGCACCCTAGAAGGCAGCCAGCTACACTCAAAGCAAAGCTGCAACTAAACCAGTTGTCAAACCAGCAAATAATTGACAGGAACTGCCTAGACACATAGCTGGTGCAGGCTGTCTGCAACATGTGCACCCCACACACATATTTGTGCAGACCCTGTGTGGAAACCCATCAACCTTGAAACCAAAGTGTGTCTCAGCCTGGGGGTACTTGCATCTGAGACATTCCAGAGACACATGGGGGATACTGTGGAAGTGTCACAAAAAGCTGGTATCCATAGTCTGGAAAAATTCCTGGAAGCAATGTACAGCAAGGTGGATGATTGCATACAACTTCCATTCACCCACATGGAGAGAAGAACTCTAATGCACCAGTTCTATAATATTGCAAACTTCCCCCATGTACTTTGTGCAATAGTTTGCACACACATACCTAAAAAGAGTTCAGTACAACCTGAAGCAAACCAATACATAAACAGAAAGGATGGTCATTCATCAACTGTCAGGATGTGTGTGCAGCAGATAGCAGCATAACAAACATCATGGCAACAGACCTTGGAAACGTGCATGATGCTGCCATGTGGGGGAAAAGTAGACTGATGGCTGTATTCCAGTAAGGTAAAATACCTGATGAACTGCTACTGGGTAAGTACAGGAGCAAAGGTAGCATGTAATCCAAGGATACCCTTCACAACAATATCCATTCAGACCAAATGTGTTTTCATTCCCTACAACAGGTGATTGTGGTTATTCACTTGAGCCATAGCTAATGACCCCATACAGGGAACTATCTGAGCCTGCACAGGAGCAGAGGATACACAGCAACTAGAAACATCATGGAACATGTGTTTGGTATACTGAAAGTTAGGTTCGGATATCTGGAAACATCTGGGGGTGCACTGCAATACACAACTGAGAAGGCAGCACAGATGACAACGGTGTGTGCCATGCCACACAACATGCTAACTAGAGTGCATGGCAGTATTCCAGCTGCAGGTGTGGGTGAAATATCCCAAGAACCCCAGATATCTGAAGAGGACATCTTGCAGGTCTCAGAGGAGGAGCAGAAGGATGTAGGGAACATAAAACTCAGGCGTAGGCAACATAGGGTGTGACCAGGAGTGCAGGCCCAGGCAACATGACAGCATCTGACCCCAACATTGAATCATGGCAAGCTACACTTACATGTCTACACAGATTAAACATTGATGTTCAGATGTTACCCCACCACTATAGCATAGAGTACATTTAATAGATATTACCCACTAGATATACATGCTGAACATCAGACATAACACCATCATCATAATATATTACAATATGAACGTGTGCAAATGTGTCACAACAAGGATCTTCAGCTCAAGGTAAAACTGACGCCGGTATGCATACACACTCAGACTGTTGTATCACTGTATAGAAAACAAGAAGGGACACACATCAGTGCTACACATGCCTATAGCTACAGTATAATAACATAAAAAAGAGAAACAAACAGGACATAATGCAAAACATTTAACAGCTACAGAAAAATATATCACAGTAAAATGGCAATGCATTAATATGAGCTAGGTATGTTTATGATACTGTTGGACACAATCTAATTCAGTCTAGGGCGACCTTGCTAATGTCTCAAACCATGATCTGCTCTTTCCCAGCCATCTACAGAAACACGTTGGCCTGGCTGCTCCACAGAGGAGACTGATGGGGTGACAATACCATGCTGAGGTGAAGGAGCATGACTGTGAGTTGAAGGCCTTGTGACTGGTGGAACCATAGCAGATGGGCCAGCAGTTGAACTGTCTGCAGGTTGGACCATAGATACTGATGCTCGACAGCCAGTGGTGGTTCTGCAGACAGGTAGCCTACCTCTCCCATGTTGCAATCTGCTGAGCACAGTCAGAAATGCAGAACACTGCTGGTACTATGACACCATTGTAGTATAGTAGAGGCTAGGTTTTCTACCACCCATGACACAGGTAGCAGACTCGAATTCTGAGCAGCCAATGTAGAGATTAAACTACTGTGTCAGCAATCTTGTCCTTCATACTTTACATGTAGCTGGTGTGCCACATGATCTGTAGCATGTGCTAGTACATGGATGTCTGACTGATGCCATTGCTGTGAACGTTCATTTGCCTGCAGTAGGAGGTGGACACCCTCTGACACCTGGCCATACACATCATCTGCACATCTAAATCTACTGCAATACCCTGTTTCAGGTTGTTGTGGGATACTGCCATCTGCAGTGGTCTCAAAAGGGGTCTGTTGTTCAGTGGCCTTACCCTGTTCAATATCCAATGTCCCATCATCCTCTTAATGGCTTGACAAGTTCCCCTCCACATCTGAGGCTACACCTGCAGCAACATCACTGTCAAGATTTTGGATGAACTTGAACAGCTCATCAAGGTTCTGTATGCCAGGGGCCATAGTACCATGCTGAGACACATCTGAAACCACATTATGATTGCTGCATGGGCTGATGGATGATACAGATAGTCAATGTGCTGCAAGAAACAAAGACCCAGATCACAACAATATGCGTACATCACATGATGGATAGCATCAAAAGCATATGACACACATATCTCACTGCAATGTTACAAATAATAAAGACTTTGCATGAGGTCTACTGTATGTATGTTTCATGAAATCCACATACACAGAGTATATAATTAGTTTTCAAGGCTAACATACATGACGTACGTGAGGAATAAAAATAAAACACGCACTTGACAACCTCTAATAGGAAGATGGTGCTGCTGAAGATGGATGAACTTCAACTATTGTAGGGAAAAAACAACATTAGTGATCACATCATTGCCACCATTAATGATGTTAACCCTGTTAAAACATGCTGAAGGTTTGACATGCACATACCACACATATGTGCACCTGATGAGGTTGATGCAGACTGGCCTAGGAATGGGAATAAGGAAACAATATTAATGGTGGACAACAACAGGATTAGCAGCAGTTGCAGGTATGAAGCCTATTAATAGCATACCACTGACAGACTCCTCCTATGGAGAGGTTGTGCATTGTTCTTTGGATCCTGCAGTGGGAAAGTAAAGAGAAAGGCAACACAATCATGTATTTAGCAAAAAAAAAAAAATACATGACTGAATTGTTTTTACTAAATACATGACCATGTGTTGTGTGATAGAGCTGAGTGGCCTAGTGAGCTAATGCACTAATGCACTATGCTGTATTTAGCAAATACAATACTGACAGCAATGTATATACAACACAGTAACAGGAGCTGCAGATATGAGATGGAGATTGCAACTGTACACCAGATAGGCCTGTGTGTTGAAAAATAATGACATAAATGTCATATATTATATGTGTGCTACACATTGGTGCAAGCTATGACAATTTTGCTGAGACATACTTGGTCTGCCTGAACTTGAACTTGCACACCTTAGTCCCCCACTGGATGCACCTATAGTGTACACTTTTAGTGAAGTAACAATATGAGAGTTAACAGCATTGCCATGAAATGAGGCTGAGGCAATAACAGGTAGCTGTCACAGTAACAGTATGGAGACACTCACCTGGCATTCCCAGGATTTAGTCCCGAAGTAGACGGGGCCTGTGAATATTAATACAAACAGCATTACACATGTTGTTTGGATTGCTCTGTCTGTACTTCAGTCATAGGAATACATGCCATTAGACTTATGTTCATCATCCTCACCCTGTGTGGATATGTGGACATGGCTCAACTATGCTACTGTAAATCAAAAACAACAACACATGAATATGCATGCTACAGCAATATGCAATGATTGTCTCTATACCCAGTCAGGTTATGGAAAGAAAGGCTTACATGTTTGGCATGGAACTCCAGCTTCAATCCAGTCCCTGGATATGTATTGCTCCCCTCTTGTTGCATGTATGTAGTGAGGCCAAAAATATTGTGATGTCATCAGGGGGTATCAGTGGTGGTCCACCACCAGTGGCATCCCTCGACCTCTTGTAACATCTTAGTCTGTTGGCTACATGAAGGATCATGTCTGAGCAGCGTCATCTACAGGCATCAAGGGACAGGCTGTGACCTCCAACTGCATTTATCATGTTGGTGAGGCTGGTCCGGATTTCATGTCTCCAAACTGTAAAGCCAGAATGGCCAAGGAGTCTCCATTTATGTTGTTAGAGAGTATCAATTATGATTTTATTTTCCTAGTGGGAGAAGTTTTCACCCCTAGGATAGTTGGCCATCTGAAAGACAGTAATATGCACATGATAATATTCCTATGTGAGCCCATTTATGCAGTTGCATCTGTAGACAGCATATGTCAACATAAACAGTATGCATTCCCATACAGTGCAAAGGTCTGTATAACACTGCCTATGACAAATAGTAATTAGACATATAAAAAGTAACAACGTTTTCATGCGTAACATTTGTAAAATCACTTTAACTTGTCCTATCTTTAGAGCTCATGAGTGGGATTAGAACCCCTCACACTACATAGATGGTGAATGAAGGCCCAAATATAACAACAACATCATGCCATAGGAGTTTGCATGTATTTCACATGACAATGCTATAGCAAGTAATAATAGAACAACTTGACAGTGTTTGAAAACCTCAGGATCCATATGTAGGCAGATCCTTTGAATATACTGAACCAGTAGTGAGAACACCTTTGTTAAGAAGCATTATTGAAGAAATATCTGTAACAGCAACATTACATGTTTTTAACAGTTATGTTAGAAAACATGAATTAATAAATTTCAGTAATATCAACATAACATAGTACATACAGATAGTGTTGGAATCCATAGGTTTCAACAGTTACAACAGAGAGTGCAAGGAATTACCAGTAAGAATTATGGTTGGTCCATAAGACTGCCTTTATTAACATGTGCAATGTAAATCTGCCTATACAACTGCATAAGGGACTGAAATCAATTATTTTAAACAGTAACTTATAACAAATTCTGTTAAAGATCATATTTTGAGTAAAAATTAATTCAAACAGGTGCCTATGGTAATGACCGATTTGAAAAAATGCAATAATCACCAAAACAGAAATACTAGCAATTGCCAGTGTACCTCTCACTCCAAATCGCAGAAACAATGTGTACCTAATGTGCACCCACCTTTATGTACCATTTGCACCATACATAATAAATGAGATTCATTAAAATTTAAGGTTTTGGAATCTCATTTGCGCACCTCCAAATAAATTGTCTTCATGCGCCGTAACAACTAGGTGTACTGCGCAAACACCAAACAGGTATCAATAAATGGTACCATGTGCTGCATGTGCTCATTATCTGCCAATTACCTGATAATATAAGATCAGTGCCACTTTCAAATGTTAATTTTGATACATTTACAGATCAGACTATTGCTAAATGCAAACTGACTGGGACCTCAACAAGCATTTCTCTGCTTTTGCATATTTCAGAATTTTGCCATTTCAATATCACGATAGCTACTTTGAGGAGGCAAAGACACAATGCATCCAACTATATTGACAAGGAGACCACCCAGATGTTGACCATGTATGCTGGCAAGGAGCACTGAATGACTGCCAGGCCTAGGAACTTCACCATGCTAGACGTATGGAACTGGATCACAAGGGATTACCAAGGATACACAGGGGTCTACAACACTGAAGTACAGTTTCACCACTGCTATGATGACCTGCATTGGAGAGATTATGAGGAGCTTCTTACGAGGGTTTCTGAGGTGTGGAGGCAGCCTGTGGATCACTACAGTAAGTGTCACTATTCTATGCATTACTGATCATTCTTACAGAATTTAGAGACATATCTCTGTTCCATATATATTAGACAGATGTTTTTATAAGCAAACAATAGCTGCTGTGACAATTAGTTTATGGGTATAATTAAGTGGACATGGTAACTACTGTCCTTATAAGTGTTGGTTTGATTCCCATGCTGTTCATTCAGTAAGGTTTATAATATGCAAAAGTCCAATAATACCAGTGTGTGCTGAATGAATGCTTCTCGAGCCAAAAAAATAAATCCAACTAGCAGAAGTAAGATGAAGCAACGCCAGGCTATCATAAAGACAGCAACAGTTTATTCAGGAAACAAGCACAGGCAAAGGCATAAGCACTTTTGCAGTATTACAACTGCTTCATCAGATGCATCCTTAGCTATGATGATGTGGCCATGATTGTCTTTCACCTGAATTAATTTACTTATTGGAAATTGCATGGATTCTGTCAGAATTCATAAGTGCAAGTGGGCATATTTTATTAGTACGTCTTACAGAGATATCCATAGTTATCTCTGAGTTTACCACAAAAATTGTTGATGATATATATTTCAAACAGTATTGGAGCTTTGAAGTAAGTAGTTTTTGCTACTGAATGAATTACAATAATATCCATAGTTGTCTGTAATGTTTCTGGGCAAGTTTGTGAAAATATGTATTATGAATGACATGCAGCTTACATTGGGATAGTTGGCATTCTTTTCTTTTTTATTGTATCATAATGGAGTCAGTTATATTCCGTAGTTGACCTAAACCTTACTGGACAGATTCCATTATATATATGTCAGTATAACTATCAGGATGCCTGAACTGTGATCATCTTTCTATAACTTTCTTAATGTACAATACGCTTTGACACCCATTTCTCATAACCTATGGATTGCTTGTGGATTTTTTTTAGTTTTCCATTGCTACTGAGATACTCGATTGTGCACTAAGCTATTCTGAGTTTCTTTTGGTATATCTACATATTACGTTATCGGCAAGTTTAGCACTGATATTGGTGAAATGAGCTGAAATCTGCAAACTTTATGGACTCCGGCCCTTGGTCTTTTTGCATGTCCCATGCAATCGGGACATATATCAGTTGATAGACAATGAATATATAACCCACTATTAAAGGTGGTGCAGCAGTAGCGTTGTTACCTCACAGCAAGAGGTTCTCCCGTTCGATTCTCGGCTTGGGTTGGGAGTGCCTTCTGTGTGGAGTCTGCATGTCCTCCCCATGGTTGAGTGGGCATTCGAAAGACATGCATTGAATGGGCGTGCCTTCGCTGAAGACTGGGCATTGGGCTGGCAACTCGAGAGCATAAAAACCAACTGCCAATCATTAGCAGACCGGAGTTCCGCTGTGGCGACCCCTAACCGGGAAAAGCCGAAAGACAAACAACAAGAACAACATTAAAGGTCCATCCTTCTCTGTAATAAAGCCATTTATCTTTCCTACTCTTTTTGGATATCTGTATTCATTTATGATTATGAATATCTCTAGTGTGTGCAAACTATGTGATCCTGAAACAAATTCCTATATATTCTTTTGTACA
Source organism: Protopterus annectens (assembly GCF_019279795.1). NCBI lineage: Eukaryota > Metazoa > Chordata > Ceratodontiformes > Protopteridae > Protopterus > Protopterus annectens. The sequence continues at coordinate 486,375,158 of NC_056733.1, read as the reverse complement.
AAAGCTCCTCTAAGAGATCAGAAGCCATGCAGTAGAGTTTATGGATATTAGATTACTCCTGTATTATAAGAAATATGAGGCAAAGGACTGTGTGCGCATATATATATATATATATATATATATATATATATATATATATATATATATGTGTGTGTGTGTGTGTGTGTGTGTGTGTGTGTGTGTATTTATATATTTATATATGTTGTTCAACAATCAGTTCTGGATTCCCTTATTTGCTACTGTTTTATCAATTACTTATTAAACAGGATGACAGTAATTCACAAATGAGTCAGCGACTTTTGCTATTTCATAAGACAATAGATAATTGAATTATTAAGGCAAAAATAACATGGAAAATATACCTGACTTGTTTGCTGCTCTAAAATCATTCTTTTACTAAGGCATTTGTCAGACTTAGTAAAACAATGTATTCCTTCTAACCTTACCAGGAAGAAACACAGCTTACTCTTGTTTTATATACATTACAGTGACCATGAATGAGAAGGAAGTCAGATTGGTGGCTTAAGAGGCAACAGGTAGGTCATCTTCATTTGCATGTCAAGTGATCCTGCTACAACATATTTATAACATTATGAATTTCAAATGATATACAACACACAAGAACTGGTCTTACTCACTGTGTGAGTTCATCACACATTGCTTGTAACATGCTTAAGGACCTGATAAGCTAATGCTCCTGGACATTAACAGACCAACATATTGTGAGCGTAAAGCTGCAGATTATGGTCATTCCTTCATTCTGTAAGATGTATGCTGTAAAGCAGGCCTCAACATACTCCATGAATCACATTTGGTGCTATATTTACTCCACTACAACATCTGCATTTATAAGTCCTGTGCAGAATGTAGGTGACGGTAATTTTACCCTCTAGAATAATAAAATGCTTACTAAAGAGTTAGCCTAAACATTTGTCAATGCAGGGTGACAAAAACCAAATAATATATGTGAAGTTGTTCTATCTCGCCGTTCATTCTTTACTGATGGGTTTGGAGCCGATCCCTCGACTCCGAGTCGGCCAATTACAAAACTCGAGGTCTTCAAATAGCTTGAGGTCAAGTCCCTATCCCATGATGCACCTGGAGTTACCTCAGATCTAGTTTGCCGCTGCAACAGATCGGAGGTTCTGCATTAGCTTGGGCCAGTAAAACTGCTTTTTTTATTATTACTTAAAAATTTTTGATAGTTTAAGGTAGTTTTAGTAGAGTTTTAGAAACCTCTTATAGCTTTTGGGTGTGTTTACCTACTTATATCCCTTCCCAGTAGTGTGCTTTAAAAATTTCTATTTGACCTCTTGTTTTGGCCTAGTTTAAAATCTTTTCTCCTTATGTATATATATATATATATATATATATATATATATATATATATATATATGTGTATGTGTGTGTGTGTGTTTTTTATTCAGTGAGCTTTTGTCATAAGTTATTCCTATTTCTTAGATAGTTATAGTTATTGCTAGTGTGTGTTTAGCCTTAGATTGTTTCAGATAGGCTTAGTAGTTGATTACTGTTCATAGGTTGATACTAGGCTATCTGCCCTAGGGCATTTATAAGCCTAGCCAGAGTGTGTTTGGCTTTTGCCACCCTTTTAGATTAGTTGACTGTGCCTCTGTATAGTAGGTCACAGAAGATAGTCCTTTTAAGTTAGTTTACTGTGCCTCTGTCTAGCATGGACCAAGAAGAGATCCCAGGGGTAAACTTACCATCTCCCATCCACTCGTCAAGATTTCTCTTGAAGAGGGTCAGTGAGGGGCTCTGCCTAACATGGATTAGGATTTTGTTCCAGAGTGAGGGGAGCCTCTGGGATATGAATCTGTCCCTCCAGCATGTCCTATTTATTTCTGTGCTGAGGTTTAAGTCCCTGGAGCATGTAGCTCTAAGGGATTTGGATTTCCTGAGGTGGAGCATGTCCATTAATTCTGGGTTGGACATGGCTTTATACGTCAGGCATAGATCGCCTCTGAGTAGGCGGTAAGCAACTGAGTAGAGCTGGAGTTTCTTTAGCCGAACTGCATAAGGCATCTGTTTGAGTCCCTTGATCCTCTTGGTGAGGTACTTTTGGGGTCACTCCAGTTGCTGCAGGTGTCAGGTAAGGTACATCCCAAATGGGGCATTGTATTCAATTATGGGCCGGATGAGTGATGAGCAGAGGGGCACAATGACCTTTCTTGATCTAGATGTGAATCCTTACGTAATAAGGTGGGCTATATAGAAGGTCTTTCTAACCACTTTGGCAACGTGATTGTCAAAGGAGAGATTACTATCTACTTGGGTCCCCAAATCCCTAATTATTTCTTCCGTACTTAGTGGATTACCACCTATGTGGTAATTTGTAGACACTTTGTTTTTCCCAAAGGGGATGACTTTACACTTTTTGGCATTTAGCTTTAGGCCATGGCTCTTGCACCAGTTATCCATCTCTGTGAGACCCTTTTGGAGGATGCTTGTGTCAGCCGGAGAGTCGATTATGGCACCCAGTTTGCAGTCATCTGCGAACTTTGTCAGCCATAGTCCTCCCATGTTAGCCTGTACCTCAGAGAAGTATATACCAAACAAGAGAGGCCCCAGGACTGAGCCTTGTGGGACGCCACTTGTAACTGGTTTAGAGTCTGACATGGCACCTGCAATTCTGACTATGTGGGTTCTATCCTTGAGCCAGTTTGCAACCCATCTTGTGACATAGGGGTTGATATTTAAGCTGGTGAGCTTATTTATGATGCCCGAGTGGGGTATTGTGTTGAAGGCTTTTGCGAGGTCCAGGTAGGCTGTGTGGACTACCTTCCCTTCATCTATGGCCTTAACAACTGTTTCAAAGAAGTTGACCAGGTTCAAGAGGCAAGATCTGCCCTTAACAAAGCAAAATTGGGTAGGATCCAGTGTCTGGAGGTTCCCAATGTCTTTGTTTATGAGTTCCACGATGATACGCTCCATAGCTTTGCAGACCAGACTAGTCAGGCTTATAGGGCGATAGTTTCCGGGGTCCGTTGTGGCACCACCTTTGTGGAGTGGGACCACTGTTGTTGTACGCCATTTGTTGGATACATATCCTGTAGTAAGGCTGAGATTGAACAGTGACTTTATGTGAGGGTTCAGTTCTTCTTGGAGCTTGTGTAAGATGCAGCCCGGGACACCGTCTGGTCCCATTGATGCTGTGTTTTTTGCTTTGGAGAGGGCAGCTCTCACCTGTGCATCTGTGATGTCAGGAAGGCTACATTCTGTTGGGATAGACATTTGCTCTTTTTGGGGGGGGGGGAGAAGTTTGCACTGAACCTGTCTGCCAGGATGTTGGCAATGTCTGTGGGTTCAGTGTATTTTTTGTCATTTTGCACTAACTCAGAGCATATCTGGGAGTTGCCACCCAGATTCCTGACATAACTAAAGAAGGCCTTGTGATTATCTTTAGTGTCTTGTGCAATTTTTCTTTCGAAGCTGGCCTTAGATGATTTTATTAGGGATCGTAGTTTCTTGCTAGTACTGATCAGAGATGCCTTCCCTTTTTGGGATTTTGCTCTATCATGTAGTAGCTTGCTCCTTCTGTTGTATAACTTATTTATGGCCAGGGTCCACTAGACAGATCTCCTGCCTCTGGAGGAGTGAGTCTTGGCTTTATTTGGGATAGCACGGTCCATGCATTCCTGTAGGTGTCCATAGAATGCATTTGTAAAGTATTCTGCGGTTTGGGCAGTATTTTCCACTGGCCCGGGGGCTTTGAAGTGTGAAGTTTGCTTTTGAGAAATTCTTCATAGTGGTTTCCTTGGCTGGGGGTGGGGACAGGATATGGATGTCCAGTGAGATTAATTTATGGTCTGATCTTACCAATGAGGGGTATAACCTCTGGTGTGGAACATAGAGTCCCCATGTTGGTGATGACCAGGTCCAATATGTTTTCCCCTCTTGTGGGAGTGGTGACCAGTTGTTCCATAGCATTTGAGTTTATAAATTCTAGGAACCATTGGGTGAGGGTGTTTGGGCTTGAGAAGTTTTCCCAGTCAATGTTTGGGTAGTTGAAGTCACCCAATATTATGGTGTTTGGAGAGACCTTCATATTCTCCAGTGTTTTCAGGAAAGCCGAGTGGGGTTCCTGAGTATGGGAGGGTGGTCTGTAGCAGGCTACAAACTGAAAGGAAGTTTTGCCCACTGTTAGTTGCACATGGATGGTTTCCGATGCTTCGTGCAGTGCCACTAACCTGGAGGTGTGGCTATCTTTGATGAATATGGATACTCCCTCTCCTTTTGTGGTTCGTTCCGAGTTTAGGGGCTGAAAAGCATGGTATGAGGTATAACCTGGCAGTGCTGTGGTGCTCTTGGGAGCCTTGAACCAGGTTTCTGTTACTGCACAGATCTCAATATTCTCCATACTGAGGAGAGCCTCGAGTGCGTGCATCTTGAGGTTTAGACTTCTGGCGTTGAGCAGCATTACCCTTAGTTTTTTTTTTTTCTTGTGTTGTCTTTGGAGGTGGGTTTCTCTTTTGAGCCTTGCCTAAAAAAGACACTATGGGGGTGGCAAGAGTCTTAGCCAGTATTCAAAAGCCCAGGGGTGACAGGTGCAAGCCATCCCTAGCAAAGCAACGTGGCTTGTCGAGCATGTCATCCCAGGCTGACAGACACTGTATCCCCTTTGAATGACACCAATACTTTAGCCAATTGTTAAAATTGATCATTTTGTCTTTATACTGTGGCATCATTCTTGGTGAAGGCAAGATGCTACTCAAGGTCAGGGTCATACTGGCCTGGGCTACATGATCAGAGAGTTCCTCTATGTCTCTTTTCATGTAGCTCATGGAGGTACGTCTCAGGTCGTTCACACCAGCATGGACAATGACAGAATCATATTTGTACTTGCTTTGGAGTGACCTGAGTGCTTGCGTTATGTGGCAGATCCTGGCACCTGACAGGCAGCTTACAGTGACCTTCTCCTTGTTCAGTCTGGTGAGTGGGACATCAGTGTGTCTGACAATAGAGTCACCTATTACAAGTGTATTAGGTGTGTTGTTTAGCCTTAAGGGCTGTGACTGTGTGGCACACTGACTTTGTGAAATATGTGATACATGGGTGTTGTTGTGGGGTAGCGGTTTCTTGGAAGTCTGCTTTGGAGATCTCTGCTGCTTTGGCAGATTTTTATTTAGAGCCTCCGAGTATGTTTTTGTGTGTTTATGTGTTTGGTTTGCTGATGCGATAGGTCTATGTGAGACTGGATTTGTGGTGTGTGTGGTTACCTTCTCCTCCTGACTGACTGTGCCAGTACTGGGTTGAGAGAGCTCAGCCTCCAGTTTGGCTGTATAGTTGTATCTCTCACATATATTTGAGCTTGTTGGGAGGAGGAGAGGGTGGTCTGTGTACATAAGGCAATTGTAACATTGCCTCAAGATTCCCAGATTCACCAGCTGGACTGGAGATTAAACCTGAAACTGACTTTTGGACATGCCAGAATAGTATAAGGAACTGCTTTTTGACTGCTCAGAAAGGACCAATAGGGAGCCAAGTACTTATAAAGAGTATAAGAGGGTGTAGTGCTTTAGTTTATTAGTGTTTACTTATAAGACTACTTATAAGAGCAAGTGCAGTGCTTTAGAATATAGAGTGCTTACTTTGAGATTTAAAACAGTTCTAAGGGAAAAAGTGAAGAGTTGACTTTGTGGAGCCAGGAATAGTTTAAACCTGTTTAAGTGGTGCTGCTCGATGCTGCGCTATGTGCAAAATCACGCAAAACCATGCAAATGCGGGTTTTAAAGCAGGGAAACTGAGTGAGATAGGAATTGACCCAAAACAGCCAGTAAGCTACTAGTTTCTGGGCTGAGATCACTCCTCCAGGGACAGATAGGCTGCTCAAAGCTCCCCACTCTCACTGGTGAACAGAGAAGCTTTCTCCTATCCAAGTAAGGATATGGGCAACACAGGAACCTATACCACAGTCCGGAATTCAGCAAAGCCTGAAATCTGGACTAATCTAGTTCAGCAAAGGCAGGAAAAGAGAATATTTTTTGGGGGTTTTTTTTGTTTTTTTTTCAAAGAACAACAGAAAATCACACAGAAAACACTGTAAATGCTATAAACAGGCTAGCACACTTGAGTGTGTAGCCTACAACAGTTATACAATACAAAAATGACTTAGAATGATATTTAACAAGTGCAAAACTGTAAAAGGCAAGTAAGGCAATGCAATTCAAACTTTTCAAGCACAGATCAGTTAGAAACTCGTTTTTAGGCGGGAAAAGGCAGTCAGAGCAAAAAACAGAGAAAAAATACTTAAATCTGGTGAAAGTCTCTCTTAGGTCTCTCTGTTGCCTGTATCACTCTGCAGGACACCACGAGGAGCTGTGCGGAGTTGTATAGTGGCGCAAAACCATGCAAATGTGGGTTTTAAAGCAGGGAAACTGAAAGAGATAGGAATTGACCCAAAACGGCCAATAAGCTACTAGTTTCTGGGCTGAGACCACTCCTCCAGGGACAGATAGGCTGCTCAAACCTCCCCATTCTCACTAGTGAACAGAGAAGCTTCCTCCTATCCAAGTAAGGATATGGGTAACACAGGAACCTATACCACAGTCCAGAATTCAGCAAAGCCTGAAATCTGGACTAATCTAGTTCAGCAAAGGCGGGAAAAGAGAATATTTTTTTTGTTTTTTTTTTCGTTTTTTTTTTCAGGGAACAACAGAAAATCACACAGAAAACACTGTAAATGCTATAAACAGGCTAGCACACTTGAGTGTGTAGCCTACAACAGTTATACAATACAAAAACAACTTAGTAAGATATTTAACAAGTGCAAAACTATAAAAAGCAGGTAAGGCAATGCAATTCAAACTTTTCAAGCACAGATCAGTTAGAAACTCGCTTTTTAGGCGGGAAAAGGCAGTTGGAGCAAAAAACAGAGGAAAAAAATACTTAAATCTGGTGAAGCTTGCAGTTGACAGTATCTTGTTATATATTAGATAAGGCTTGTTGTGTCTATTAGCAGCTATCTTCTTTTATTGCATAGTCTGCTTAGAATTTCTTGTTGTGTGCTTTAGACAGACCTTTTTCTGTCACTTTACATTTATATTACTATACTCTGTGTGTTTGTGTGTGTGTGTGTGTGTGTGTGTGTGTGTGTGTGTGTGTGTGTGTGTGTGTGTGTGTGTCTGGCTTTAAGAAGTGCCCCAAATGTGGCCAAAAGATGTCTGTTATAGACAGCCACATAAATTGTGTAGATTGTCTAGGAGCCCTGCATTTGCAGGATAGCTGTGCTGTATGCCATTCTTTTTCCTCAAGGGTCCTACAGGAAAGGAAATGAAGACTGATTGCCAGAGGGTTGTTGAAACCATCATTTCAAGAAGCTTTGAGTGACCATGATGGATCCAGCAAGTCCTCAAAGTATTCTAAGACTTTGGACTCTAAGAAATCTAAGAAATCTTTGGCTTCAGCTCCACTACCATTGGAACTGACAATTTTTAGCTTTCAGAGCTGGTCCCCAATCCTGGAACCAGTGTCCGAAGCTTCTAAGAGTCCATTTCTACAGTCAGTACCACCTTTGGTGCACTCTTTTCGGTCCTCTATCAGCCTTTCAGATCTGGATCTGGATCGTGTGGTGCAGAAGTTGTGATCGGCACTGGCCTTGGAAAAAATTTTATCGGCTTCGACCCAGATGGCTTCAGAGCTGAAGATCCTTACACCAGCTCTGTCTATTCCTCCTCTGAGCCATACTGGTCCTTTGGAGCTAGAGGAGTCAGACCTGTTGATAGTGGAACCCTCAAAGTCAATGTCTGTTCCAGTGTCTTTGGCTCTGTGCACTCTGACGTCCTTGGTGACGATCGAGGACTCTTGGAGCCGACACTCTCTGGTCAGGTCCGGGAGGATAGTTGGACCAACTTGCTGGCTCTGACTCTGCCTCTCGGGGCTTTGGCTTGGATGAGCTCAGCTGCTATCTCTGGTTCGAAGCCCACTGTCCCAGTGATGGGGCTTTCGACGGTTTCTTCAGCTCCATTGGTTCCCTCGCATCAGAGCAGGGGTGCCTTCAATGACATGAGGAGAGTCATGTCTCCTAGGACATCCTCTACCTCAGGTCTGGCTTCCTCCTCCCCTAAGGATCCTGTGTCTGCTCCTGCCTCACACATCCTGACCAAGCATAGAGACCCAGAGCCTCAGGAAGCCCCATTGTGTGGTCCTTGCTCTTCCAAGACCTCACCAGAAGCTCCCACTGATGATGTTCCCAGGAAGAGATTGTGTAAGAGGAAACATCTAGACTCTCCTGAGGAGTCTCTAACATCAGATACTGACTTAGATGAGTCAGAAGGGTCCCCACGGTCACCCTCTGAAGATATCTCAATTGCTGAGATACTAGAAATCCTTAAGCAGAGGGGTGACTAGCAGTCCACAAGCTCTATTGAGGATGAGTCAGTTCTCCTGAAGGCTTTCAGGTCTCATCCCTCCACCTCTTGGATGTCTCCACCCTTTGATGAGCTAATGCAGCTAGTCTCATGAAGGACATGGGAGTCTATGGATACTATGGAGCCTGGCCCTAGGAGGCCTAATAAATTCATTTCTGCCCCCCTTGAAAAATCATTCTTTACAAAAAGTGTTCCTGTTGATGCCATGGTGGTGGTGGCAGTCACCAAAAAGGAAATGTCTGAGAATTTCTCATCTATCCATCCTCCTAACAGAGACTCCAGGATCATAGATAGATACGGGAAGTGCATGTTTAGTTCAGCGGCTTTTGCTCTTCAGTCGCTCAGCTATTTAACCCATTTTACTAGGTTACAAACAGATCTCCTTAAAGAGCTAGGAGATACTCTTCATGGGTACAGTAGCTGCAGGAGCTACCAACAAAGTTGCCACCCAGCTTGCTACCCTCAGTTCTGTAGCCAACTCATCCATGTGTCTCATCTCATATGCAGCTGATGGAACAAGTAGGGTAGTGGGTACAGGAGTTGCTCTTAGGTGACATTCCTGGATGTGCTTGTGTTCCTTCGCAGAGCCCTTCAAGTCATCCTTCGTGAATACTCTCTTTGATGGCTCATCCCTTTTCAGGCCTAAAGTTAAGGAAACCTTAACCAGGTGTGAACAGGATGGAAAGACTGTGTGCCATTGGGGACCATTTTTCCGCCCCTACTCGACCCTACCTTAAGGGTCAAAGGGGAGGAAAAATGTGGTTCAGAAAAGCCCAGGGAGCCTTTCAGGACACACGTGGTGAACCCCCCTCCAGAAGCAGAGGAGGGGGCAATAATGGAAGATGCCACCCTCGCGGCAGAGGGCGTCCGCAACACCAGGGTGACAGAGATCACTTCTCTGGGAAGCCCTACCAGCGCTCCTGAGAGGAGGCCTGACTGTCCTGCTCTGGAGGCAGTTGGGGGTCGCTTATCTTTGTATCCAGATGCCTGGCTCAAAATAACAAAAGACAGCTGGGTACAAAGTATCATTTCCAGAGGATACTTCATCCCATTCGCCACACCCCCTCTTCCCATAAGAAAAATCCCGGAAGTTCCACCCAGTTACAGGGAACAGGCAACAATAAAGGTCCAAACATTGCTAAGAAAAAGAGTCATCCAACCAGTCCCAGCAGACCAGATAGGATCCAGAACTTACTCAAGATTCTTTTTGGTTCCAAAGAAGACAGGGGACTGGAGACCCATATTGGACCTCAGCAGACTGGACAAATACGTAAAGAAAGAGAAGTTCTGGATGGTCACACTTCAGTCTATACTTCCCTTCTTAGGGAAAGACAATTGGATGTGCTCAATAGATCTCAAGGATGCGTACTACCACATAAAAATGGCCAGGCCATCCAGGGATTATCTGCGCTTCTGGCTGGGAGCCAATCATTACCAGTTTTGAGCTCTGCCCTTTGGTCTCAGTACAGCCCCCAGAGTGTTCACCAAATGCATGGCAGTGGTCACAGCTCACCTGAGGCTTCTAGGATTCCAGGTGTTTCCGTACTTAGATGATTGACTCCTTACCGCCACCACCAGGCATCAACTCATTCAGGCCAGGGAGTCCACTCTGTCACTCTGCAATCAACTGGGCATTACAATCAACTCAGAAAAATCTGCCTTGTCACCATTTCAGCATATCATTTTTATTGGGGCAGAGCTGGACATCACCACCACCACACTAAGGCTTCCAATAGAAAGAGTCTTTGTCCTTCATCAGCATGTCAGTGTTCTGATATCCAAAGACAGAACACCAGCATCAGAAGTTCTGAAATTATTAGGCATGATGGCAGCAGCAATTCTAGCCATACCACTGGCTCATATGCACATGCGGATACTACAATGGCTGTTCACTCAATGGTCTTACCAAGAGCTTCCCATGTCTCACACAATAATGATTACAAATTCCTGCAAAAAGGATCTTCAGTGGTGGTTGACCTCACTTCATGCCACGATAGGACACCCATTTGTGCTACCCCCTCCAGCAGCCATAGTGATCACGGATGCTTCCCTGATAGGGTGGGGGGGGGGTTTCAGGGAAAGACAGCCCAAGGCACATGGATCGATCAAGAGACACATCTGCATATCAATGTACTGGAGATGAGAGCGGTACTTTTGGCATTGCAGTACTTTCAGAATTCTCTTCCTATGGGTACGATTGGGATTCAGATGGACAACATGTTGGTGGTCTGGTATTTGAACAAACAAGGAGGAACCAGGTCCTACCCCCTTTGTCACGAGGCTCTCAGAGTATGGCAGTGGGCTGTTTCCACTCAGCGCTTTCTGTTAGCAATGCACATCTGGGGGAAATCCAACATGATAGTAGACAAGCTGAGCAGGGCAATCTTGTTGCCCCATGAGTGGTCCCTCAAGCAACAAATAGCAGACAGGATTTTCAGCAAGTGGGGCCTTGCTGTGACCTCTTTGCCAGTCACATGAACACGAAATGCAGAAACTACTTTGCCCTGATTTCCCTTCTGGGAGATGCCCCAAGGGACGCACTCATACATGATTGGCCTCCGGGTCCCCTCTATGCATTTCCACTGATCTCACTGATATCCAAGGTTCTACAGAAAGCAAAGACCCTGGGAAGGACCATCATTCTCATAGCCCCTCATTGGCCTCGTCAGATTTGGTTCCCCTTACTTCAACTTCATCTTTTGGAGGACCCTTGGATTCTGGGCCCAGTTACAGACCTTCTGACGCACCCATTGGGGGAACTTCATCCCTCTCTGCAGTCCCTGAAGCTGACAGCTTGACTGCTCCAATTCCCATCATAGCCAGGTTCCATAACCTTTCCAATGAGATAAAGCAAATTCTCTTATCCTCTCATAAATCTTCTATGAGGAAACTATATCTCAGCAAATGGAAAAAATGTTTTATTTGGGCTTCTAAAGACAATATTGATCCTTACCAAGCCCCCATGCCCTCCACTTTAAAGTTCTTGACTATGATTTTCAACAAAGGAGCTGCAGCAGCAACAGTTTGTGTTAAACTGGCTGCTATTTCTCATTTTTTTCTTGGATTCGAAGGATTGAATATTATGTCACACAACTTATCCAAAGCATTTCTCAAAGGGACCTTTCATATTAGACCACCTGTGAAATCTCCCTATTCTCCATGGAATCTAAATTTTATGCTTTCCCACATAATTCTTCCACCATTTGAACCAGCTTCCTCATGTGACCTCAAATTTTTGTCCTGGAAAACCATCTTTTTAGTAGCTATTACTTCTGCCCGCAGAGTGTCAGAGCTTCAGGCTTTATCCATCAAGCCTCCTTATTTGATATTCCATGCTGCCAGTGTCTCTCTTAGAACAAACCAATCATTCTTGCCCAAAGTTTGCACTGAAACCAATCTCAACCAAATTATTGATTTGCCAGTCTTATTTCCCAACCATTCAAGCAATTTAGAGTACATGCTGCACAAACTTGATGTTCACAGACAGCTCAGATTTTATTTGGCTAGAACAAAAGATTTCAGGAAATCAGACCAGCTTTTTGTTTCATTTTCAGACTCCAGGAAAGGTAGACCAGTGGCAAAAGCAACTCTTTCTAAATGGTTATCTGACTGTATTACCTTTGCTTATTCAGCTGCTAACATGCCTTTACAGCATAAAATTAAGGCTCAATCAACCAGAGCTGTTTCTACATCCTCTGCCTTTCCTGCCAGACTTCCTATTGATAACATTTGCGGAGCAGCCACTTGGTCAAAACCTCATACCTTTATCACTCATTACAAAGTTGACAAGGCTTCCAGGGACAGGGCCTCTTTTGGAACCATGGTCCTGAGAAATATATTCCCATGAGCCAGCTGGAGTTGATGCTTGGGACGCTACCCATCAGTAAAGAATGAACGGCGAGATAGAACAACTTCACATAAAAAAGTTATGTACTTACCATAATGTTCCATGTGAGTTGTGCATCTCATCTTCATTCTTACATTCCTCCTTCCTAACCCCTCCTGGGCTGTTAGATGACTGAGATGCTGGATCCATCCTGGTTGCTCAATCCTTCTATACCTTTCTCTTGGGAGTGAAAGAATGACATATGATATTATTATACACAGCAAACAAGATCTGAGGTAACTCCATGTGCATGGGATAGGAACTTGGCCTTGAGCTATTTGAAGACCTCGAGCTTTGCAATTGGTTGACTCAGAGCTGAGGGATCAGCTCCGAACCCATCAGTAAAGAATGAAGGTGAGATGAATAACTCACATGGAACATTATAGTAAGTACATAACTTCTTTATCTTCAAGCAACCAGTTACCATTCTTTCTAATTATTTCATCATTTTTGTTCATCTATATATGTAATTTGTGTTTTTTTGATAGATATGGTACAACAGAGCCACATTATTCCACAATATTCTCCGACTGCCTGTTTTACTTCCATTCCAAAGAGTCAAAGCACAATGTACTATTTTATATGATTCTGACATTGTTAGATAATATGCTAACCAATTATTTCGAGTAGGAAATTCTGATTAAGGTGTTGTCCTGTTCTGCTTTGCATTGACCCCATAATGGTTGATATACATCTGTATGTTAATTACACAAGAGATTCAAAATCTCAGTTATGTAAAAATAAACATCAGTCTATAATGCGATTATGACCAGAGCTGCAGTGTTTTATATGGATTTTCTGATAGGATTCCTTTCCTCTGTCACTAATTGTGTTGAGTTTTCTGTTGTCACATATCCAAAACAATCCCTTTACTCACAGAAACTTGAAGACATTCTTTTTTTTCATTGTTTTTTTCTGTCTGCACATGTGTTTTTATATACTCTAAAATCAGCCCTTTGGCTTTCTCAGGTAGTCCAGTTTCATAATATCATTCTTGCTTTCCTTTAAAAAAAATCTAAATGAAGTATGTTTATATTCCAGGAAAATAATTTTCACTCTGTGGATTGTGCCCTTGCATCCATGCACTGCAATGAACCATAAATAATTCTAATCAAAGCTTTGCAAAATGATAGAAAGAACTCTAGGTAGAGCTTTATTCTTTTCCAGATGTATGACTTAATCATGCACATGTATTTTAATAGTAAACTTGCTATGCTGCCACCTATAGGTAATTTCCTGTATTTAGTTTGAACAAATCTTTACAGCTCCTTACTGTGTTGATTTCAAGTTTGAACTCCATACCTTTAATGCATCATCTAACTTGTCTGCATTACTCAACAGTGATTACAGGATCTTACTGGTATACATACATGTATACTCTGCATCCATATACACTTTTTTTTTTTCAGACTCAGTTTGACTAGTCTCAAAGAAATCGTAAGCAACCAAAATTGCACATACTACTAAACTTTCTACTCGCGACAGTCTTTATCATGGATTTCCTCTGTTTAGTGGAATTTGCTATATGACTATCCCACTGATATTGTGGATTATTCACACTTCTTTCAACAACTGTGCATTCTAGGGGTGCTATTCATAAGCATTGTACACTAAGGTGTACGGTTAGTATGACACAAAAAAGCATACAGCATACTTATTCATGGATAAATGTATGCATTGAGGTAATGCAGTCTCTGCAGTTTTTACCCCACTGAGTACAAAGTAGTCTGTGAACAGAGTGAACATGCAAATGAATTCCTTCATCAGAAAGAATTGACTCATACTGACTGGCCCAATGGGTAACCATGGGATTTCAGCTACATCCATTCAGATGGTGTTGTCAGCCTAATGAGCCCCATCCACATGTATATGATGCTCTGCATACAGAGTTAAGCTGCGTATTACTGCTACAATGCAAAAAAATACTTTGCAAATGGAGTTCCCTGTGGTTCAAGCTGCAGCTATAACCCCATGCAGTGACACTGACAGTATTTCAACAATAAGGGCTTCAGAAGTTTCAGATGTCCCTGTTACCTTAATATAGTATCAGTACTAGGTGTGATGTCATGTCTAATGAATGGGAATGCATTGTGAACTGAAATAGGCATGTTGGCTACAGAACTGATAATTAGCAATGTATGTATTTGACACATACCTTAATTAACAACCTGTTCCCTGGTGTCTTGGGCTGCACTTCAATGCCTGAAGAGCAGCATAGAGACTGGAGTGTGTGTGGGGCATAATACACATTGTATACTATATGGCCCTATGCACTCTTTACAGACACAAACATTCCTTTGTATGTCAGCATTTAATAACATTTTTTGTGTTTATGAATTACATTACAGAAAACTGGCTTACTAAACATCATACAGAATGCATATACACATTTGTGCACTGTGGTTATGTCTCTCACAACCCATTATGCATGTAAGGTAGGGAAGGAGTGCATGTATGTTTTACTCAAAGGTTATAACTGGGGTATAAGCAGGATGACTGGGGTAAGATCGCTTCAGCTTCACAGTTTCATTGGCACTTAGGAACAATACTATGCAAGTCATCACACTTGGTTATAATCACATTATGGACTGATGTTTATTGTCACATAATTGACATTTTGAAACACTTGTATAGTGAATCTGCAGATGTATACTTACCATTTATAGAATCAATGTAATTCATCTTTAAGCAAACACACAAGTTCAGGCCTCCGTTTTCAAGGACTTAAAAATGCCTACCTCCCAAATGTCACAGGGCTGTACATGACTTGTTTCAATTTTCTGGGATCATTCCTGAGTTCAGTTTATTGTGTAGAAACTTGTTATTCACATGATGTATATGTTTTATTCCTGGATACTTCATTAGTTTCTTCCAGTTTTCAAAATGCAAAAAAAAAATATATATATATATATGTGTGTATATATAATATTTATAATTTATATATATATATATATATATATATATATATTATATATATATATATATATATATATATATACATATATATATATATATATATATATATATATATATATTTATATATATATATATAGACAGATATAGCTATAGATACTGAGATATGTATATATAGATCCATATAATTTTTAGTTTTTACATATACTGCATGTAGAATGTGTATGTGTGTGTTTGAGTGTTAGGGTTAGGTAAGAGTATAGGTGTTGTACGTTTGCATGTGACTGTTGTTTTTAGAGTTATGGTCAGAGTTAGGTAAGGGGTTAGATTTTATGATTATAGTCTGCAATGGTGTAACTTTGTGAGTCTAAATGTGTCTTCTGTAGTGGCAGTGTCACTTTTTTTTAAGTTAGGCTGTGGGGGTGGGATGATGTGGGGGCAAGGGTAGGGTTAGCACACATTATGAAGTGAACAGGGGTGTGAAGCCCCAACCCTAACCGCACATCGTACCTTAAAAAAAAACTTCCCAAAACACTGCCACTATTCAGACCAATTTGGAGGCTTGTGGTTTGGAGTTAAGATCAGGAAAGGAACTTGTTTTCCTTTTTCAGTCTTTCACAGGTTCAGTGTTTAGGTAATTTGGCCTTATGTATGTTCGATCTTATTTATGTCTGTTTGCTTTGTTTGACAAGATCAATCATACATATGGAAATTATAAATAGATAAATAGCCCTTTTTATGTATAAATACTTGTAAAACTATATAAAACTCAAAATACTAACCCACAAATATCTAAAGGAAATACTGAAAGCACAAAGCACTGAAAACTCATAATATCAGGGCGGAGCCTAGATGGCTAACTGGGAGCAGTGAATTTTGAGAGCTCCATAAACTAGTACAATAATATAGGAATTTTTTTTTTATTTTCAAGTTTAAAATGTCAGAAATCTATAGATAAACTATTAGACTACATAAGCTACATAAATATCAATTTTGGTGGAGATATACAAAAAAATTTCCTGCCCAGTAACTTGGAGATATATTGAGTCACTGAATATGACCAACTTTCTCATCCAGATGCTGCTTTGAAAAAAGAATTGCAATTCATAGGTTCATAGGTAGGTACTAGGCTATTAACCCTAGGGCTTATATAAGCCTAGCCAAAAATGTACCCTGGCTTTCGCCACCCAAGAAAATTAATTTCCTGTGCCCCTGTCGAGCAGAGCCACAGAAGTGATCCCTGGGGTGGATTTCCTATTTCCTATCCAATCATCAAGATTTTTCTTGAAGAGTGCTAATGAGGAGATCTGTTTGACATAGATAGGTAATCTGTTCCAGAGTATGGGAATCTGTCCCTCCAGCATGTTCTGTTTATTGTGGTGACAAAGTTTAGGTCCCTAGAGCGTGTAGCTCAGAGGGATTGGGATTTCTTTAAGTGGAGCATGTCCAACAGCTCTGGATTTGACATAGCTTTGTATGTTAGGCAGAGATCACCTCTGAGTAGGTGATATGCGATGGAGTAAAGCTGGAGTTTTTGAGACGGTCTGCATAGGGCATATGTTAGAGGCCAGTAATCCTCTTTGTGAGGTATTCCTGTGGCCTTTCCAGTTGCTGTAGATGTCTTGTGAGGTACATACCAAAAGGGGCATTGTACTCTATAATGGGTCTAATAAGTGATGAGTATAGGAAAATAATTACATCTATTTTTCTGGATGAGATACCTTTTGTGATGAGGTGAGCCACATAGAAGGATTTTATGACCACTGTGGCAATGTGATTATCAAAGGAGAGACTACTGTCCACCTGTGTCCCAAGGTCTCTTATCACATTTTTGGCATTAAGTAAACTACCAGCTATGTGGTAGTTCATGGGTACAGAGTTTTTACCAAAGGGGATGACAATACACTTTTTGGCATTGAGCTTCAGGCCATGGCTTTGACACCAGGTATCTGTCTCAGTGAGGCCCGTTTGTAGTATGTCCACATCGTTAGGAGTTTCAATTATGGCTCCTAGTTTGCAGTCATCTGCAAACTTTGTGAGCCAAAGACCTTCTGTGTTAGCCTGTACTTCAGAGAAGTAGATATCAAACAGGAGAGGACCCAGGACTGAACCCTGTGGTACTCCACTTGTCACTGGTCTGATGTCGGATTTGGAGTCTGCTACTTTCACAGAGTGGGTTCTGTCCATGAGCCAGTTGGCAACCCATCTTGTGACATAGGGATTTATACCTAGTTTAGTGAGCTTATCTATAATTCCGGAGTGGGGGATGGTGTCAAAAGCCTTGGTGAGATCTAGATATGCTGTGTGAACCACTTTACCCTCATCTATGGCTTTGGTGACTGCTTCAAAGAAGTCAATCAGGTTTAGGAGACATGATCTGCCTTTTACAAGTCTGAGCTGGGTAAGGTCCAGAGTCTGGAGATTACCAATGTCTTTGTTTATGAATTCCATGATGATACGTTCCATGGCCTTGCAGACCAGGCTCATCAGGCTAATGGGGTGATAGTTCCCAGGGTCCATCTTGGCTCCCCCTTTATGTAGTGGGATAACCGTCGTGGTGCGCCATTCAGTAGGCACAAAGCCTGAGGTGAGGCTATGACTCAACATGGTACTTAGGTAGGGTGCCAGTTCATTCTGTAGTTCAAGTAGAATGCAGCCTGGGATATTGTCAGGTCCCATGGATGCTGTGTTCTTGGCTTTGGAGAGTGTGTTTTTTACCTGTGCAGCCATGATTACAGGAATTTGCATTCTTCCGGTATAGAAATGGGCCCTCTTGGTGGTGAGAGGGGGGTAAAGTTAGCACTGAACTTATCTGCCAGGATGTTGGCAATATCAGTTGGTTCTGTATATTTAGTGCCATTGTGCTGTAACTCACAGCAGATCTGAGTGTTGCCATTGAGATTCTTGACATAGCTATAGAATGCTTTGTGTTCGTCTTTAGAGTCAGCGGCAATTTTGTTTTCGTAACTAGCTTTGGAGGATTTTATGAGGGATCTCAGATTCTTACTGATTTTGACCAGGGAGTTCCTCCAGTCATGACATTTTACTCTTTTTTGCAACAGTTTCTTTCTTGTGTTGTAGAGTTTGTTTATGGCAGAGGACCACCAGATTGGCATCCTTTTTTTGGAGGATAGCATCTTGGTTTTATTAGGGATAACATGACCCATGCAGTCGTGTAAGTGCTTATAAAGTGCATTTGTGTAGGATTCAGCAGTCGTACCTCTATTGTCTGTCTGCATGAGTGTCATGAAGTTTGCCACTTCTGTCTTAAGAAGTGTGAAGTTGGCTTTGGAGAAGTTTTTTACAGTGGTTTCCCTAATTGGGGGTGGGGGCGGGATGTGGATGTCTAGGATGATTAGCTTGTGGTCGGATCTGACCAACGAGGAATTGACCTCTGGTGTGGAACACCAGTTGCCCATGTTGGTAATGACCAGGTCTAGGATATTGCTACCCCTGGTGGGGGTGTAAATAAGTTGATCCAAGGCATTGGAATTTATGAATTCCAGAAAACATTGAGCAAAAGAGCTGGTACATGAGTAGTTTTCCCAGTTAATGGTGGGGTAGTTGAAATCGTCTATTATTAGTGTGTTGGGTTGTACCCTAATACTTCCCAGTGTATCAAGAAATGAGGAGTGGGAATCCTGGGGCATGGTGGGGGGTCTGTAGCAAGCTACAATTTGGATTGCAGTCTTGCCCAGAGTTAGTTGCACTTGGATAATCTCGGATGCATTATGCTGTGCAACTAGCCTGGAGGTGTGGATATCCTTAATGAATCTGGACACGCCTCCACCTTTAGTGCTTTGTTCCGGGTTAGGTGACCAGAAGGTGTGGTATGAATTATAGCCTGGTAATGCAGGGGTGCTCTCTTTAGCTTTGAACCAGGTCTCTGTCACTGCACAGATGTCGATGTTCTCCATTTTAAGGAGTGCCTCGAGTGAGTGCATTTTGAGGTTTAGACTTTTAGCATTGAGTAACATTACTCTCAGATTTTGCTTGCTTGTACCTGTTACGGTGGTGAATTTGTCATTTGAACCTTGCCTAAAAAAGGCACTATAGGGGTGGCAAGAGCCTTAGCCAGTATCTGGAATCCCAAGGGCAACAGGTGCAGGCCATCTCTGGCAAAGCATCATGATCTGTTGATCATGTCGTCCCAGGTAGACAAATACTGGGTCCCCTTAAAATGACACCAGAAGCTTAGCCAATTGTTGAAGTCAATCATTTTGTCCTTGTACTGTGGTATCATTCTGGGTTCATAGGTTCATAGGTTGGTACTAGGCTATCAGCCCTAGGGCCTATACAAGCCTAGCCATAACAATTCCCTGGCTATTTCTTCCCACACTATTTACTTCCCTGGACCCCTGTCTAGCACGGTGACTGACATGATCCCCGGGGTGAATTTCCTTTCTCCCATCCAATCATCAAAGTTCCTTTTGAAGATGGCCAAAGAGGCACTCTGCTTGACATGTATGGGCAGTCTATTCCAGAGTTTGGGGAGTCTTTGGGTCAGGATCCTATCCCTCCAGCATGTTTTGTTTATTGTCATGACAAGATTTAGATCCCTGGAGCATGTGGCTCTGAGGGATTGGGATTTCTTTAAGTGTAGCATGTCCAACAGCTCTGGGTTTGACATGGCCTTGTATGTTAAGCAGAGATCGCCTCAGAGTAGACAATATGTGACAGAATATAGCTGGAGTTTTTTAAGGTGGTCAGTATAGGGCATCTGCTTTAGGCCTGTGATTCTTTTAGTGAGGTATTTCTGTGGCCTTTCCAGTTGTT
The DNA here is from genome assembly GCF_019279795.1 of Protopterus annectens. Lineage (NCBI taxonomy): Eukaryota > Metazoa > Chordata > Ceratodontiformes > Protopteridae > Protopterus > Protopterus annectens. Next base: position 486,355,196 of record NC_056733.1, on the reverse strand, counting down.
GCAGATGTCTTGAGAGGTACATACCAAATGGGGCATTATATTCTTTAATGGGTCTAATGAGGGATGAGTACAGTGGGACAATGACCTCCTTTTTTCTGGATGAAAAGCCCTTAGTGATGAGGTGTGCCACATAGAAGGATTACCTGACAGTTGTGGTGATGTGGTTATTGAAGGTGAGACCACTGTCCACCTGTGTCCCTAAGTCTCTTATCACACTTTTGGTGTTTAGTGTACTGCCACCTATGTGATAATTCACGGGTATGTGTTTTTTCCCAATGGGGATAACTATACATTTCTTGGCATTGAGCTTGAGCCCATGGCTCTGGCACCAAGCATCTGTTTCTGTAAGGCCCTTTTGTAGAGTATCCACATCATTTGGGGATTCAGTAATGGCTCCCAGTTTGCAGTCATCTGCGAACCTTGTTAGCCAGTGTCCTTTAGTGTTGGCCTGTACTTCAGAGAAGTAGATGCCAAACAAGAGAGGTCCCAGGACTGAACCCTGAGGTACTCCACTTGTCAATTGTCTGGAGCTGGATTTGGAGTCAGCTACTTTTACAGTGTGGGTTCTGTCAGTAAGCCAGTTGGCAATCCATCGAGTGACGTAGGGATTAATGCCCAGCTTATTAAGTTTATCTATGATTCCAGAGGGGGGATGGTGTCAAAGGCCTTGGCGAGGTCCAGATAAGCTGTGTGGACTGCCTTACCTTCATCTACAGCTCTGGAGACTGATTTGAAGAAGTCAATAAGGTTCAGGAGACAAGATCAACCCTTCACGAACCCAAACTGGGAGGGGTCCAGTGTTTTAAGGTTGCCAATGTCTTTGTTTATAAGTTCCATGATAATACATTCCATGGCCTTGCAGATCAGGTTCGTCAGACTGATGGGGCAGTAATTCTCAGGATCCAAGGTGGATCCCCCCTTGTGGAGTGGGATAACTGTAGCTATGCTCCACTCAGTGGGCATGAAGCCTGAGGTGAGGGTATGATTAAACATGACACTTAGGTGAGGTGCCAGTTCATTTTGTAGTTCATGTAGTACATAGCCCGGGATGTCATCTGGTCCCATGGATGATGTATTCTTAGCTTTGGAGAGTATGTTTTTTACCTGCGTGGCCATTATTACCAGAATTTGGCAATCTTCTAGTATTGAGATGGACCATTTATGGGGTGAGAGGGGGTTGAAGTTGGCACTGAATCGATCTGCCAGGATATTGGCAATATCCTTGGGATCAGTATATTTAATGCCATTCTGTTGTAGCTCAGAGCAGATCTGGGCATTGACATTTAGATTCTTGACATAGCTATAGAATGCCTTGTGGTTGTCTTTGAAATCTTTGGCAATTTTATTTTCATAACTAGCTTTGGAGGATTTTATGAGGGATCTCAGCTTCTTACTGAGGTTGGTAAGGGAGTTTTTTTGCATCATGGGATTTTCTTCTTTTCTGCAACAGTTTTTTCCTTTTGTTGTAAAGTTTGTTTATGGCAGGGGACCACCAGATTGGCTTCCTTTTTTTGGAGGAGAGCATCTTGGTTCTATTTGGATGGCACAATTCATGCATGAGTGGATGTGCTCATACAGTGCTTTAGTGTAGGACTCAGCAGTCGAACTTTCAGTTCCCATCTGCATGGGTGTCATGAATTTGTAACTTCTGACTTGAGTAGCATGAAGTTGGCCTTGGAGAAGTTTTTTATGGAGGTTTCCTTACTCGGGGTGGGGGTGGGATATGGATGTTAAGGGGGATTAGCTTATGGTCTGACCTGATAAACGAGGGGGTGACCATAGGGTGATGGCAGGATGCTACTCTGGGCTAGGGTCATACCTGCCTGGGCTACAAGATCAGAGAGCTCCTCCATGTCTCTTTTCTTGTAGTCCAGAGAGGTACATCTCAGGTCATTCAGACCAACATGGACAATGACAGTGTCATATTTGTGCTTGTTGTGTAGTGACCTGAGTGCGTTATGTGGCGGATCCTGGCACCTGACAGGCAGCTGACAGTAACTGTCTCCTTGTTTAGCTTGGTGAGTTGAACATCAGTGTGCCTGACTATACAGTCACCTATGACCAGAGTGTTGGGTACGTTGTTATGCCTTATGGGCTGTGGCTGAGTGCCACACTGAGTTTGTGGGCTATGTGTTATTTGGGTTGCGTTGGGGAGTGGAGTTTACTTGCGTTTCTACTTTGGAGGTCCCTGTTGCTTGGGCACATTTTTATTGAGAGCCTCCATGAATGTAGGTGTGTGTTTTGTGTTTCTATGTGTATGTTTTGGTGGTGTAGGTTTTGAGGGACTATGTGATGAGTGTGGTGTGGTGCAAGTGTTTACCTTCTCTTCTTGACTGTCTAGTCCAGTCTTGGGTGAAGAGAGCTTTGCTTCCAGTTTGGCTATATAAGTGCATCTCTCACAGGTTGTAGTGTTGGGTGGTAGGAGGAGAGGTTGTCTGTGTACATGAGGCAATTGCTGCATTGCCCATGATGCCCAGATTCATCAGGTAGACACGAGAAATCACCGGGAGCTGACCCTTAGACATGCCTGGATAGGTACTTATTTATTAAGTACTAAAAACTGCTTTCCTCTAGACAAGTGAGGAAAGTTGAGTTCTGCAGTAATTTGCAGCTTATTTAGTACTTACAATGAGTTCTGAACAAGTGCTGAGTACAAAGAAACAGATTTGAGTGCTGAAACAAGAAAACTGTCTAGTTCTAAGAAACAAAATTAAGCTAGAAGGCTTCCCTCCATCACAGAAAGGCTTGGGGGCTCAGAACCCTACAAGCAGTCTAGACCACTTACAGGAAAGGCAGGAAACAAGCGTAAAATGTTTTTTTTTTCTCTCCCATATGCTCTCTTTGTACAGAGTAGGAGTGCCTAAAATCAGAATATGATCTCAGTGCACTCAGTTGAGTGAGAAAATGAGATGGGCCCAGAAGGAGTATCCAAACACAAATTTACAAGAGGGGTGGGCAGTTTCAAAGCCACCAAGATTAACACCAAAACAGAAACAGGGTGGGTGGGGAATTAACTGAAAAAACAAAATCAAAACTTCCAGTTCAGTTAATATTCAATGCAACACAAATAAATCAATTAAAATGCTGTAGTATTTGAAAAAAGTGCAGATAAAAGGTACTTAAGTTCTCTTATACATCCAGTTGAATACAGCTTGATCTTAGCCGGCCAAAGCTGAGGTTTTAAGCAGAAAATATTTCAAAATGTACCACTTAATTAGGCAATGACAGGATCTCAATGAATGAGACTACTCCCGCCTGCAATTACTACCAGGCAATAAAATTCTAGCAAGCACTAACTTAAAAAAACAGAGTCAAAACTTCCAGTTCAGTTAATATTCAATGCAACACAAATAAATCAATTAAAATGCTGTATTATTTGAAAAAAGTACAGATAAAAAGTACTTAAATTCTCTTATACATTCAGTTGAATACAGCTAGATCTTAGCCGGCCAAAGCTGAGGTTTTAAGCAGAAAATATTTCAAAATGTACCACTTAAATAGGCAATGACAGGATATCAATGAATGAGACTATTCCCACCTGCAATTACTAACAGGCAATAAAATTATAGCAAGCACTAACTGAAAAAACAGAGTCAAAACTTCCAGTTCAGTTAATATTCAATGCAACACAAATAAATCAATTAAAATGCTGTATTATTTGAAAAAAGTGCAGATAAAAGGTACTTAAGTTCTCTTATACGTCCAGTTGAATACAACTAGATCTTAGCCAGCCAAAGCTGAGGTTTTAAGCCATCTACCTTACAGGAACTATCTTTGAAGATGAATCGCTTTGAAAATGACTTAGACAACCTGAAATTAAATTCTCAAAAACAGACTGATACTCTCAAGGAACTATTACAGCAACACCCTACAAAAATAAATATAGAGACTTCTCTAAATGACATTGAAGGGAGACTCAAAGAGGAATAATTCCAAAAAGAATTTCTGCATAAACAGAATGCATGGCTGCTTAACAAAATAGATGACTTAGAAAACAGGGAAAGGAGAAACAACATAAGGATCTTTGGTCTGTCTGAAAAAACTGAAGGAGAAGACATTATTTAATTCTTAACAACCTGGATTCCTGAATTTTTAGACTTGAAAGAGGGACATTCATTTGGGATTGAAAGGGTGCATAGAGCACTGAGGAAACCTGCTTCTATTTCAACAAATACTCCACATAGATCCATAGTTATAAAATTTCTTTCATTTCTGGACAAGGAACTAATATTAAAATCTGCTTGGAGAAAATCACCCTTAAAATACAATCAAAGTCTGATAAGGTTTGGCAACGATTATTCTTCCAGAATAATAGAACAAAGGAAAAAGTCTAGCCAATAATAAAACTGTTGGAACAAAACAACATTAAAGCACAGCTGGCCTTTTTTCGCCACGATAAAAATACTTTTTGCCAATGAGATGAAAAACTTTAATGACTTAGAAGAAGCTACTATATTCATCAAAAACAACTACATAGTGTCTATCCTAGAAGAAATGGAATGGATGGCTCCTGCTCTTAAAAGAATAAAAGAAACAAATCCTTGGACTAATGCTAGAAAGAAGAAACAAAAAACTGATTCCAAGATAGCTGTCCCAAAAAAATAACTCTTATAACTACATCTCTTAAAGTATCAACGGATATCGTACATCACTTGTCATCTGTTTTTATTTTTTAAAAAAGGAGGGATTCTTAAACAAATGAAAAACGGTAATGATTTATTCAGAATGTTCAAAGAGTCCAATAATTTTTCACAAACAAAGGTAGGTCAAGATAGGTTACTATTTACATTCTACATAAGCAAACAAAGCAGCATATAATATAAGCATACAAGTTTCTATTCTCCTACTTGAACTCAGTGACTACTTATATTGTTCATTTTTCATTGATTTTACTTATAATAATTTAAGTAATTAACTAATTCAACAAGATACCATTCATCAAAGTTCAGACTCAAATGTAACAAATTAACATTGTCTATAAAGCAGTAACAGTGGATGCAGCTGTGTCTGGCAGCTAGTACAAATGTCATTATTATTCTGTCTAAACATAGATAATATTAATTATGGCAGGCATCATAGCTTCGAGTGCTGTTTTATCAATCCTGATATGGTGTGCGTAGATGCAGCCGTGTCGGGCAGTTAGTACAAATGTCACTATTATTCGGTCTAAACATAATTAATATCAATTATGGCAGGAAACATAACTTTGAGTGCTGTTTGATTAAGGCTGACATTGTGTATGTGGAGGCAGCTGTGTTTGGCAGCTGTTATGTGTTGCCGTTTTCATCTACGTGAAGCTGTGGGTTGCGGCTTGTGATCGAGGTTTACTGATGCTTGTGTATTAGGAAGAGACATTTGGTGTTTTAGCCTGGATCCAGGGGAATGGGGTGGATAGAACTGTGATTTAGGATATTTTGGTAGAGAATGGTTTGTTTGTATGTCTGCTGAGTGACAGGTGGAAGGGATGGAGGAGTGTGCCTCTTGTTGTAGTGGCTTGTTGGGAGTTTTTTCTAATCTGTTTGCTCTCTGTTCTTTTCCTGGCTGCTGCCTCCCTGAAAGGGAGGGAATTTAGGCTTGAAGTTGCAGTGAAGTGAAGCTTTGCTTCAGGTGCATCGCGATCCCCTGGTATGCTGTACACAGACACGTTAACAGAAACAGACACTCCCAGTTTGCTATGGTAATGGAGACAGAGTGACGATAATGCTTAATGGCTCTGAGGTGCCCCCAAGATTATTCTTGGCAATGACGTTTTCATTTTTAAAAAATATATATATAATAAAAGGGCTGTTTTAAACCACATGTACACATATTGATGGTCTCCCAACACTTCATTTAGCTCATTAAGTTGATTCTTGATAAAAAAATAAAAAACACACAATAGTTATGTAATGTATGGTTTTAGTAAATCTAGACATAAAATATATAATCATCATATAAGATGAAGCAATCTGATGAATTTAGTTATTAAAGACAGGACTTAATAATACAAGCTTGTGTATAATAACACTACTGTCTTAACTTGTCATAAATGACATACACTACATTGAACATCAAGGGGAAGCACAATGATTTCCTTATATAAGTAAATATGCATAAAATGTCATGTAATAGCTTTAACTTGAATTGTAGTTTTTGTAACCCATCTTGACCATATATAATACTTAAGCAGTTACCAAGGTAAATAATGTTTTATACATGACATCAAACTGACAAAGTTGTTCAAGAGTAACAATAGAAGCCTGAACTTGAAATGTCACAGAATGTAACAGTCATATTCTGAAGAAATAGTACTAAATTGACAATAGACAGTTTAATAACATAGGCTTGAGTATAATAACACTACTGTTTTAACTTGTCACAAATGACATACACTATGTTGAACATCAAGGGGATGCATGATGACATGCTGATTTTCTCATATAGGTAAATGTGCATAACAAGCCATATAATTGCTATAATGTGAATTGTGGTTTTGTAAACCATCCTGACCATACATAATACTTAAGCTGTTACCAAGGTTACTGATGTTTTATACAAGACATCAAATTGACAAAGTTGTTCAAGAAAAACAATAGAAGCCTGAAGTAGGAATGTCACAGAATGTAACCATCACATTCTGAATAAATAGTATTAAATTGACAATAATGACTCGGTTTAACCTTTGCTGATTATACAAAATAGAATGTTCCCATTTAAATCTAAAAACATTCAGTATATGCCATAAAATGGCAATTTATGAATATGGAAAGGGAACTTGTAATCATTAATCACAATAAGTGAATTTGTTGTTTTAACCTATAATTTCACTCATTTTATAATAAGAAATGACAGATATAAAAATCTGTATGTGTAGGAAATGGGGGGAAGATGGATGCACTGATAACTGAATTGCACTAACTTCCGTCAATGTTTACATACAACAAACTTGATGCTTTAAGTAAGTTAGCAACAAACAAAGTGATTAATTAAATGTTGGCAAACAATTAAATATAACTTCTGATATATCCAGCAAAATACATTGCATTATAAACATTAGGTATAAATATTATTACCATCTAGTTATATTAAGTAATACATTTTGAAAGACTTCATCAATAAGGGTGAATATGTTAAATAACTGTGTGCTGTAATCTTTTACTGAGGTTTTATATATGATGCATCATACTTTACTGTGATTGAATTGCTTTTCAATTATCTTTCATGTAAATATTAACTGCTTATACAAGAAGTAGACATTTATATTGTATTAGAATTCTGTCTAATCTGCAATAGTACTATATCTGTTCAAAATAATATAAATGTTGCTTATTCCTAGTACAAATATTCTCCATATGATAATTCAATTTAAGGAGCTCAGATGTTCTGGATTGTCAATGTATGAGTGATAATCTGATGGACTTAGGTTTATCCATCAGATTAGAAATGATTTTCATTCCATGGCTAGTGTGGATCTTAGTTTTGTCAACATTTATTAATTTAAATGTGTTATTTCATAAAAACATTTTTAGTACGCCTGACCAAAACGTTACTTTATTGGTAAACACTCAAAGTATAAAACTGATAATTTCCTTTAAAAGCTCATATACTTTATAGTTATCGAGGAAAATGTTTAATAGTCACAATAAAACAAAAAATACATAGTCTAAATAACCTAATATGGATTTAACTTTATTATCTTTAAATACCAGTGGTTTAAACAATCCTAGCAAGAGATCAAATCTACTGAAATATTTAAAATTGAACAAAGTATAACTTGTTTTCCTTCAAGAAACTCATTTCAAAACAAATGACAATTACAAATGGAATCCTAAGGAATATATGATCTTGGTGCAATCCACTTTTAAGACAAAGACAAAAGGGGTAAAAATTTTATGAAAAACAAACGTGATTAACCCAGAAATCATTTGTAAGTTTGAAGATAAAGAAGGCCTTATGGCATTAGTAATAGTTAAATATAATAACAGAATATGGACCCTAGCCAATCTATACTGGTTCCCGGGCATTGGATCAGGAACTGTTAAAAAACACTTGGATTTCATTTTCAATAATTATAAAGGCAACTTAATATTATGAGGAGATTTTAACTGTATATTTGATATTTCTGAAACAAAATACCACTGTGTACATCTGCTGTATCAAAAGCTTTAAACAAGTGGATAGAATCATTTCATCTTGTAGATACTTTCAAAGTTAAAGAAGATAAATCATTGTTGTTTTCCCATCAAGATCACAGATTTGGTACCCAAATTAGAATAGATAAAATATTTGCTGTCCATGACTTACACTCTAAAATCATTAATTTCTCAATCACTTCCTGCCCCTTTTCAGACCACAGTTCATTGACACTAAAACTTCAAAATGGGTACAAACCATTAGTCTTTAACTCCAGAATTTCAGCATATATAACTAAAATTAAAGAGTTCAAACACTGGTTATTATCTGAATTCCAGTTCTTCTTAGATATTAATTACACCACAGATATAAATAAAATAATGATATGGGAATCATTAAAAGCTTACATATATGGTATAACCCTAACTTGGTATAAAAAAATCAGAGAATGGGATTCTGAATTATTAGATCTACAATCCAAACGTTTGCAGTAAAAGCTGAAAAAAAATCAAAATTATTTGGAGATGAAAAAGAAAGTAGATGTATTAAACAATAAATACAACAAAATTCTAACACATAAAACTAGTTTAGCTTTAGAAAAACTAAAAATTAATACCTCGGCCACTTTTCCCAAATATCTACATAATTTATCTACAAGAATCAAAATACAGTCAAAAGCTAATAACATTAAAAATATCTTCCATGAAAAGAAAGGGAAAATTTTCTCTGATATAGGTGATATTCTTGATGCCTATAGAATCATTATATGGAGCATTTCCAAAAAGAAAATATAGATATCGATCAATTAAATTTAGATGAAAAATGTTATAATATAAAAAAATACCAGAAAAAAATAAAACTAGATCTACAAGCACCCATATCCTACAAAGAAATTACAGATACAATAAAAGAGGGTAAAATAATAAAGCCCCAGGTTTAGATAGCATAATTAGGGAAATATATAAACTTTTCCCTTCAGAGATACTATCCCTCTTCCATAAAACTCAATTAGATAATCAGTCACAAGCTTTAATACCACCCTCTTAGAGATATTCCTTAATCACACCAGTCCTAAAGGAAAACAAATCCTCAAACCTCTGTACCTCATATAGACCTATATCATTATTAAATAATGACTATAAGATATTAGTGACAATATTAACTAACATAATGAAAATACCACTATCCAAAACAATAAATAATGATCAAATTGGATTTATATATCATAGACACATACACATGTATTAATAAAGAAAATAAAGAAACACTCATAATTGGCTTAGATATACAGAAAGCCTTTGATTCCTTAAATTGAGACTATTTATTCAAAATTCTGGTGTTATTTGAATTTCCTCCTTCCTTTGTTCATCTACTAAAGAATATATATACAAATAATTTAGGGTATGTTACTCTAGGTCCTTTCCCCTCTGAATCTATACATATAGCAAAGGGGTACTAAACAAGGATGTCCCATGTCACGGATTCTATTTGCTTTGGCTATTGAAATATTGGCAGATTCAAAACGTAACAATACAGAAATCAAAGGAGTAGATGTTTATGAACAATAAAATTCTAAAGTAATATTCTTTGCTGATGACATATTATTAACATTATCCAATACAAAAGAGACATTAGAAGAATTAGATACTCTAATTGACACAACATTGTTGGAAATTAAAATTAAAGAATAAAGGTTTCATCCTAAGTCATTTATTAACAATGGATGGAAAAAAGTCTCATCATTAATTGACACTTTACAATAACAGAACAGATCTGATAACTGGATTGTTATACCTATAAAGTAATTGTATATATTGAGCTCTGTTATAGTGTCAGGCTGATGGAAACAGTGTACATAGTTATTTAAGATATTATATACAAATACTATGGAATTTATTCAACTGTATTTGAAATATAAAAACATTTTGAGAAAAAACTCATAATATCAAATCACAAAATATCTAATAATTCTTTACAACTAAAAATACCCTACATATATTATATACAGATATGTATATGTGTGTGTGTGTGTGTGTGTGTGTGTGTGTGTGTGTGTGTGTGTGTGTGTGTGTGTGTGTGTATATATATATATATATATATATATATATATATATATATATATATATGCAGATACATATGTATATATATATATATATATACATATATCTATATATATATAGTTTCCCTCTACAATCCCAAAATACTGAAATATCAAAATTCAGTATCCCAAGACTATAAAGCCTAAAACTGAAAAACCTGAAACCCCAAAAGCATGAAATTCAAATTAACGACTACCCACATTCACACTCCACACATAAATAAGCACTCATACACCTTCCTCCCTACACTATAAACCAACAAAACACACACAAACACAACAAAACAAACAAAAACGCTAACCCTACTTATAAGCAGAGGGGCAAGCACCCCTGCAATCCCAATGTGGGGGGTTGCTCCCCCACACCACCCTACTTATATATATTAACTCCAAGGTTGCACTAAAAACACAAACACACAAAAACCACCACTACCCACTCTACACTCCCCTTGCACAAACACACATCACATACGTACAAATACCACCACTCGCAACACTTGCACACTCACAATCTTACCTACCTACCCCAACCTACACCTTAAAACTCCAGACACAGTCACACACACACTAAAATCTCTACCCAAAACACCTAGTAAAAGATTACTTACCTGAATTTCCAGCTGCATTCATACTGTGGATTCAACATTTCCGCATTCATTTCCACACTCGATAGTCTGCACTTTTGCACAAGTGCAGTTTTGACACTTCGGACTCGAGCTACTAAAGTGTGATTTTTCAGTAGCTCGAGATTCTGAAGTGAAACCATATAAATATAGATATATATATATATATATATATATATATATATATATATATATATATATATATATATATATATATGTGTGTGTGTGTGTGTGTGTGTGTGTGAAATTAATTATGAGTAAAAAGTCCAAAGGACTAAAAATTGAGAGATGAAGCAATGGAAAAGCAATTGTCTACCAAGCTGTCAAAATTGCAAAAAAAAGTGTTTTTACACAAAAGTAAGCTACTTATATATGTTCACTCCAAGATCACACAACATTACAGAAAAGGAAAAATTAGCGTTTACAGTACTACTGTTTCATCTCACATGTTAGTGTCACCAAAAATGTGTTAAAATACTTTAAAATAACCATAAAAACACAAGTCCCCAAACAAATAGCAACCCATCCACTACATCAAAACTGTATGTGTGTGAGGTATTTATATATGTATATATATAATATATATCTATATGTATATATATATATATATATATATATATATATATATATATATATATATATATATATATATATATATATATACATACATATATGGGTCTACATTAAAACAGAGAATACTCATATTACTGAACCCCACTTCATCGAACCTGACTTCATTGAATCTTCATTATATCAAACTCCCAGAATAACAAAAACGGACCTTGGGAAAAGAACCACTCAACCACCAGGACAAAACAACAAACAGCAAAACAAAAAAAAAAACTCCATATGGGGGGGGGGGCTTCACCCCTCACATGGCTCCATGTGGGAATGTGGGAGTCTACACCCTCCCAACTAATTCTACCAACTCTGAGATCGCACTACAGTTGAGGAAGGGCAAAGTTCACCATGGTGGCCAAGTGGTTTCTTTCCTGGGGCTGGTTATCATTTTTCCAGGCTCAATGAAGTGGAATTCAATAATGTAAGTATTCAACGTTTTGAAGAGGATCTATATACATATATGTTTGGGTTCACTAGACAATCTCGAAATACTGAAATGTCTAATTTCAGTATTTCGAGACTGAATAGTCGAAAGTGCAGTTAAGCTAAACTGCACTATCTTGAATGCAGAAATGTTGAATCCGCTGTCGTGGTGTCACGTTTGTGATCTGCTGTGCGGTTTGTAGATTTAGCTGAGGATTCAAGTAAGTGGTGTTTATGTAAGGGTAGTGGGTAGGGATTTTAGTGTGTGTGACTCTGTGTAGTGGTGATTTTTGTGTGTTTGTGTGTTTAGTGCGACTTCGGAGTTAGTATATATAAGTGGGCGGTGTAGGGGGTGCAGCCCCCCACATGGGGGATGCAGGATGGCTTGCCCCCCTGTTTATAGGTAGGGTAAGTATGTTTGTATGTTATGTTGTGTTTGTGTGTTGTTTTATTTGTTGTAATGTAGTTAGGCATATGTGTGTTTATGTGGTGGTGGTGTGTGTGTGTATGGTCACGATTGTGGTTTTCGCAGATATGGGGTTTCGGGTATGTGGAATTTCAACTATACAGTCTTGAAATACTGAAAGTCGACATTTCAGTATTTCGAGATTGTCTAGTAAATCCATATACATATAGATATATATATGTGTGTGTGTGTGTGTGTGTGTGTGTGTGTGTGTGTGTGTGTGTGTGTGTGTGTGAGTATATGTATACATGTGTGTGGGCAGTGCTCTACACCAGACACAACATCAATGTCTGTAACATTGACATTGCCAAAACATCAATAAAAAGACCATCAACAGCTACTGCATATGCTCCAAAGATTAACCTAGGAGCAGACAAAACCAAAAGCAAGTGTTTTGCATGCTGGGGGAGCTGCACCCCTGACACTCTTTTCTAATTACATATACTAACTACGAGAAGCACAATCCCAGGGAAAAAGGCATATTTCCCTACTCAGGAATAGTTAACATAACACACGTCAGTCTTCTGTTTGCTTTGATCAAATGGTGTCAACCGATCAGTTATGTTTATATCCATACACACGCACACAGATACACGCGCATTTCACCATCATCACAATCAAGCCCCTTTTTCCTTTTTTCCTATTTTCTACATGCGGTCAGGGTGTCTTGTCAACTGTTACCAGCTCTGAAGGTTCAGTGCCATTCTCCTACCTTCTTTGATGGTCATTCCTGACTTTTGCAGGTCTTCACTCACACAATCCATCCATCCCATTGCTGAATATCTTCATTTTGTTTCCTCTTGTCTTCTTTTCTCTATCCCAGATCTTCTACACCAGATTGATCTGTTCTGTTTGACCTTCTCTGCAAATGGTGGTAGTTACCCCCCACCTTAGTGAGACAGTTTTCTAATTTCATACATAAGCTTAAAAAATCTTTTAACTCATCTTGCAAATAATTAAAAAAATGTATCCTATTTTAAACTACCTGCTTTCTTTTGTTTTGCAGTTTTTTACTCTTTTATATAAGTACTTCTTTCCACAACTGGTAACACAAGCCTAACATGTCACTTCCTTAGGTCAGTAAAGCAGAGGTCTGTGTTGTCTTGGCAAAGGAAGCATTCATCGACGGGAGAAGTGTTACATGTGCTCTATAATGAAACATGAATAAGGGTTGTTAGAATAATCATATACTGAATGAGTGTTACAAAGAAAGTATTTTGCAAACAGGAATAAGGTAATACAAGATATATGAAGCAATGCTGACAATGGTCTAAAGAGGGAGAATCATTTTTTTTTCTGATAGTAAAATATTGTTTTATTTCAGTAAATCAGATGCAGAACTTTAGCAAAATGTGAGCCCAACGACGCTCTTATTTTAGGATTATTAACTATTAGTTGCAATATTAGAAGAGAATAAGAAACACTTTTAAATGTGGTATATACATAGTGCCCAAACTGTTGAATAAAAGCAGTTTATTTCTAATTATTAGGGAAATAATGCAAACAGGATATCATGGAGAAATAGTAGGTCTAGTGTGGGTCTTGGGCATTAATAATGACCAAATAAAAAGTGGTTTTGATCAACATGCTGATAAGGTATAATCTAGGCAGTATGGCTCTGTTTACTGGAAAAGCTATAGATATGGGAATAGTGTTACTGGTAAATGGATTTTTTTGTAGGGGACCGGAGGTAAAAATGTGTTCAGATAAGGATGCCCTATGATTTCTTTTACTTTTTTTTTCTTTTTTATTGTCTTAAACCCTAAAAGACATGGCGTGAAATATCAAAATTAAATCATTACAATTAGACTATTGATGTAATGGCACACACCAGTAGGCTAGGGGGTTATATTAATGTGAAAAAGGAGGTCAGAGTGGTGCTTAGGAGTTTTAGAAATATATTAGAAATTTAAGTTTATAACTGAATAAGAAAACAAATCCTCATAAGCGAAGGGTGAAGAAAAACAGCATTTTAAGCATAGTCAGTTCCCTTTTCATGCTCAAAATAACCGTTCCCATCTGGTTATAGACTGATCTTACCCATCCCATGGTCAATAATTATATATTATCCATAAGGAGAATAACTGGGATCATACCATAGATAATTTGAATGGACTCATGCGTGGGATAAAGCATTTCGATGCAGCTTCGGTCTATTAGTAGTATAGTGGGAAGTCATGTTGTAAATTTTCTTTTTCCCATCCATATATCTAAGTTGGTGGTGTTGAATATGGACTTGGACAGGGATGAACTTTGTTTTGCATGGATGGGGTGTCTGTTCTACAGGACAGGTGTACTATACCAGATATGCCTGTCCCTCCAAACTGTTCTGTTGATGTTGCAGAAGAGAGATTTAGATCCCTAGACAAGTATTTCTGATACCATTTGACTTGCTGTTGTGCAGTAAATCCATCAGTAATTGGTCGGAGGTTGCCTTGTATGCCAGACACAGATCACCTCTTAGCAGTCTGTAGGATAACAAGTATAGTTACAGGGCTATAAGTCAGTCCATGTAAGACACACTGCTTAGGCCTTGTATCCTTTAGTAATGATCTGTACAAGAATGTTTTGTACTTTACAGCATGAATAAGAAAGTAAGAGAGGGAGAGACTGAATTAAGAAAAAAAATAAGATTAACAAAAACAAAAAAACTGACAATATTACTTTAAGTAAAAACATGTATGATTGTTCATGAGTTGAAATACTATCTCTTGGAATAATATGTGGGTCAAGTTTCAATCCAGTTAACATTAGAAAAGTACATATGTAACACTAAAGATACAAAGTGTTTCTGGTGTGATGGAAACTATAGACTTTATTGTAGTAAATAATAAAGGTCTCAAAGGTGGGGAGACACCAGTAAAGTTGAATTATATTGAAAATTAGTATAAGACATGCACATTTGTTGGTGCTGTTTCTCATGCTTTTATTTAACAGCCTTTTGGTAACAGCAAAGAGATACTTCAGAATTATTCAAAATTCTCTTGTTGAAGAGAATAATACAACAGCTTAAAAATGAGCTACCCCATTGTTAAGAAAGAGACTAATGATGTAACCATTCCACACTCCACATACTCCTCAGTGTTTTAGATTTAGGAAATGAGTCAGTGGAGCTACAGTGACAACTGTCCAATCACAGACTCGATGTAAGCTGGGGTTGTACAAACCTATACCATAATCATGTCATGCTTGGCCTAATTAATGGGGAAATCATTCTTTTTTTGGATTGTACAGGACTTGGTAAAGTAAATCAGATGCATTCAGCATTCATTACATCCAAGTAAACCATTCTACTCTGAATGAGAAAATAAAAAGGGGACAGCTAACAATTGGAAATACAGAGATACTGTCAATACAAAACCCTGACAGAAGCTCACCAGTTACGGTGCAATGAACATGTAAATTCAAAGCTATCTAAAGAGTGCCAAAAGGTTATGTTTAAAGCACTGCAGATATCAGATCAGTAAAACAGCCAAAGTACATACAAGCTAAGCCACTGTAATTGCAAGTGAAACATTTCTAACTATGCAAAGTAAGTAATTGACAAATCAAAAACTATACCTTGACCAGTATTTGAGCTAAACCCATTTCCTAAGTTTCAGAAAAAACAAAAACGTTTTTCCTTTTTTAACTTTCAATTCATTGCACTCTGTCAAAATATCAAGAGCATGGACAAATCTGACTTGAGTCTACCCCAGCATGACTCCATCACCCATCATGCTTTACAGCTGTCACTGTATTTCATGCAGATATGTTATATTACAACCCTCTGCTCCTAATACATGTGAATGGATACATTTGCATCTCTCTTGTTTTCCCTCTGTTTTTATTTTAGTATTGATATACATGCTTAATGTACTCTCCCTCCCCTTAGTAAAATACCTGTTCAATGTTGCTTATAGAAAGCACATGCTTTGTAACTGAGCCACAATACTGACTGTGTATATGTTTTGAATAAAATTATAGTTACCGGTAAGAAGGCTAGAAAAGATGTTGCTGTAAGATGCATAGGGATAAAGCCCATTTTGTGGTCACTTTTCCCTCAGGCATGCTCTCATCTTCACTGTCATATTATTCCAAGAGATAGTATTTCAACTCATGAACAATCTTACATGTTTTTACTTAAAGTAATATTGTCAGTTTTTTTGTTTTTGTTAATCTTGTTTTTTTTTTCTTAATTCAGTCTCTTCCTCTCTTACTTTCTTATTCATGCTGTAAAGTACAAAACATTCTTGTACAGATCATTACTAAAGGATACAAGGCCTAAGCAGTGTGTCTTACATGGACTGACTTGTAGCCCTGTGAGGAACATGAGGAGAGAGGCACAGGTTATACCTGGGGATTCAGACAGAAGTTGCAACCAAAAGATACTCTTTCTGTGCAGCAGGAAAATGCAATTTAAAGACGTTATCAACAGTGAGGAAAGACCTGATTATCACTTAATTGCCATGTCTGTGAATTGCCTGTAACTACCGTGGGTACAAATAAGCACTTTCCTGCTGTAGTTAATACTGGTAGCTCATATATCACTGTGGCACAGACTTCCACATTCACACACACACACACACACACACACACACACACACACACACACACACACACACACACACACACACACACACCATACCTCTTGCCTGTTTCACAGTCTACAGAATGTCCTTGATGGATCTTACTTTTGTCCCTGTCCTCATAAATCATGGATCCTTACAGTCAAGCAATAATGCCCGACATGACATCTTTATTCTACTTATTGTCTGCAAAGTGCATCATGATGTTAGATCTGCTGCTCTGTTAACTTTTTTTCTATTTAGTGTTCCTCCCAGCTTTGTCCCAAAACATCCCTCCCCAAGGACACACTTCCAACCCTCTGAACTCTCCCTGGTTTTACAGGATGTTCCTGCTATTGTCTCTTATATATGCCCTGTCCTTCATAGCTCATGGACTGTTGCAATCACTGAATAATGCTAGACATTAGAGTTTAATACTTCTTATTATGAAAATAATGCCCTTTTACACTAACCCTTCAGTCTGCATGGGGTTAAAGTTCCTGCTTGATAAATTGTTTTTGTGACAAAGATGCAAAGGGCTGATACTCCCTTTATGCATTACTTTCTTTTTTTTTATTTTGAAACACTTAGGAAATGTGTTGGATTGTATCTAGTATCTAGTGGTGGTCAGATGGCTAGCAATCTGCTACAAGGTGTCATGGGCACAGGGTTTGAATCTTTTAAGTGCCATTATGTCACAATATAAACACCATCACTGGTGTCTAGTGTTCATCCCTGTCCTATGATTTTTGTTATAGACTATTGTTCTATTATTTTTAAGTGATTTTACAGCACAATATAAAGAGTATCCATGGTGCTTAGCGATACCTACCCCATAATATTACAAGATATGCTCATTAGTCTAGGATAGTCTGGAGGTGTAAAATCCCCACACAAACATAAACTTTTAAGCATTCATGTATGTACTCATATATACAAACACATACACACACACACACACACACACACACACACACACACACACACACACACACACACACACACACACACACATGCACACGCAGAAATATATACACACACCTTCCCTGCCTATCCTATACTAACTCCCATATTGCATCTATCCTAACAAAGACACACATACATACACATGCACAGACATGCACACACACACACACACACACACACACACACACACACACACACACACACACACACACACACACACACATATGCTCACATATGCAGACACATACATGCATACATACATATATACACAAACATACTCTTTACCACTACCTGTCTGCTAAACTTCTAGCACTTACCTCTAACATGATCACACCCAGTGCAAGCTCTTGGCTCATATTAATATGGATGTGGTTGTGATTGCACAACTGAGTGATTCTCTGAATCACTTACCTTCTTAAATGCCCTGCCTCAGGCATTTCAGGAGAGGAACACAAGGTTAATTAGCATATGTTGCTTTCCCTAGAATGCTTCATTAGCATTTGTGACAGATCACCAGAGTGCTGCATGACTTTGTGACAGAGAACTGGAATCAGCCATTGCCTCTGAATCAGAAATGCTTACTTCAAGGTGTACAGCAGGCTTACACCTCAAGCTAACCTTTCTGGATCAACCTGGAAATGTTTGGTTTTGTATGGAGAATATGGCATTAGAATTTTAATTATAGCACAAAAACAGAAAGAGAAATACTCTCTACCTGTCTGAAACAGGCAGTATGCCAAAACAAGAATTGTTGTGAATTTCACACATAGAAAATTAAATGTACTTACATGCTCTTCAACGCTCTTATTTTTATAAATTTTTTTTACAGTTCATTCCATTCTGAAGATGAACAGTTATGAGAAGGCAATCTAGGGAGTAAAAAGAGCTAATGTGCACAAATTTAGGTTATATTAAGTTTTATGCTCATTATGAGTGCCATATTGTGAACATTTCTACACATGAATCTGTATATTGCACCCCATAATAGCATAATTATGCATAATTCTGTTACTCATTAAATTGGTCAAACGCAAATGAAGACAACATTTCCCAGTGCATACCTGAAACTAAACAATGCAAAGGATATGAAACAGGTAGAAAGCTGTATGAGTCCCTTCTAAGTTGGTAAAACATTCACAAAACTGTCATCTTTTCTTAAGTACCTGATACTGTAGCATTTTCCCACACCATTTTGTGAATATTTGATAACTTAGTTTACCTTTACTGACTTCTACAACTGCTTATACTTTTTGTTTCTCTTTCTTTAACATTTGTTTCACTTCTAATTCTTATATCTACACCACATGAATACTATACATTCTGTTATACATCTATATTGATAATAGAATTTGGCAATGAATGAACGTGTGGGCTTGTGTCAACAGTCTGTATTGATCGGTCTTTATGGGTGTACATGGCTATTCAACAGTGCTTTGTAATGTTTAATCAAAGAAGATCAAATGAAATTAGAAGTAAATAATGAATTTTTGAAAAGTCCATGCCAATATCAAATGATAAATGGAGACATCTCAAGTGACAAAGATGTACATTTTAAAAAAAAGTTGCATAAAAAATTTTCTTTGAAATTGTATAGATTTATGCAACAGCAAATTTTTATGGCCTCGGTTTCATACAAGTACGAAGACAATCCTAGTGAAAGTAGGGGAGATAAGGTCTTTGCAACTCATTTTAAAGAACACGGATGCTTGTACAAAGTAAGTGTGTATTGGAGAATATTTTTTTATTTTGGTTGTAAATTCAACCACGTACAGGATGGAAAATAATTGAGAACATAAGAGAAACAGGTTTATATGATAGCAATTAATGAATTATGAAGTATTATATTTGTACATTCAAAGTACTGTAATTTCGCCACATAACCATGGCAGATGTATGATATCGTATAACAGTAGAAAATAGTTCAAACATGTACTGGATGTAAAAAATGCAAATAGCAATGAAAGAGATATGATTAAAGCAGCAAGTCATTGAAATTGTTATGCCTACAAGCTCAAATAAGTACAACATTTTGAATTTATGACTGTGGACACAACACAAAGTTTTACAGCAGCTATTTTATTTTAATTGCAAATTCAGACCTATAAGAGGTATAAAACTACTTGCAATGGAGCAGCTGCAGGTTTGTACACTTTACTTAAAAAGAAACATGAGTAATGGTAGAAAGCAGTTTAAGAAATGTAACCAATCACTTATTATTCCATAAAGAAAGTGGTCAAAATTTAAGTTCTTTCTTCATTGACTAGAAGGCTGAATAGCATCCTTCACATCATACCTTTGTTTCTTAACTTGTTGTAGCATCATCATTATATCCACCTTTTGTCCTTGGAATGCCAAAGGAAGTGACACAGTGGAATAGAGGGCACAGGCTCGGTAATCTTAATCACAGGTTTTCTCTGATCCTGCCTAATTTCAAAGCATAGTGGAACTTGGGACACTGCTTTCATTCCATAAGTTTTTTTTTTTGGGGGGGGGAGTTTAAAACAGATAAATGTGCTGGACTTTCACTGCCCCCCCTCAGATGTTAACTAAAAGAAAGAACTTACAGAACACTGATGTTAACATCATACACCATTCAGAATAATCATACTTTAACAGCATACATCATATACTGGGTTTAAGATTCAACAGTATTGTAAGTGATTTTAAAAGTATTAATACTTGGTCTTTATTAGTATAACGTCAAATAAAGTATACTGACTGGATAAAACTAAACATGAAAACACTTCATTAAAAGATTAAAAGTGGAATTTAGTCAATAACCAAATACTGGTGACAGATTATCAAAAAGTTCAAAATAAATGACATTAATAGAAACCTTTTTGGTGCATTGTATTACCTACTAAAAGGCTACCTACTGTTGATTCTTTCTCATTCCTTAATAATTTAATGATTTCTGTGAGAAGATTAAACTGAATTTTTACTTCAGAGTTTGTAAATCAGGAGTACAAAATGAAAAGCTTTGTGGACACTTTGTTTATAAAGCAATGTTATTTAGAAAGCAGATTTCATACAGAAGCTATTACTAAAGATGCAAAACGTTTACCTGTAAAAATATAACATAATAATAACTGTTGAAAATGCAATTAAATAAATAACCGGAAACAAAAACATTTCCATCATTATCTTAAACGTCTTGCTTTCAAAATACTTTTTTGGTCTTTTGCTGTTATTAATACCAGAAAAAGTTTCCTGTACATAAGTTTATAAAAGTAAGATGACTATAAATGCCCTATGTAGCATCCCCCCGGGATTACTTCTGTGGCTTTGCTCGACAGGGGCACAGGAAAATAATTTTCTTGGGTGGCGAAAGCCAGGGTACATTTTTTGGCTAGGCTTCTATGGGCCCTAGGGCCGATAGCCTAATACCTACCTATGAACCTATGAACCTATGCTGTTCAGTGTATTAAGATAAAACATCTAGATTTGTGCTATTAGACAGTGTACAGAACAACCATGGATGGTGTCCTAAACATCTTGTTATGTGAGACACAAAGCTGGGTAGTGGGAGGGTTAGGTAATTCACTAGGATTGGGCTAGTGGAAGTTATGGGACTTGCCAGTTATTGCAAGCAGCAGTGAGCATGTGTGATGTGAGCTACTAACCTGCGAGCACTTGGGGCAGATCTTCACTGTGTACACTTTTTATGCGATTGGTTGATGTTGAGCATATGATTTGTTTAATAGTTTTAAACAGAAATGTATTACTATAACTTTTTATTCTGAAGACGGTAACATATAGACAAATGCATTTAAAGTTTATTAAATTTCTTGTGGGTCCCTATCAAATGTCTTTACTTTTATTATACTGTATCTTGGGGATTCAACAAACTCCATGTAGGCTTACAGTGAAGCCTACAATGACTTATATGTTTGTGCTCTGACTACTTACATACGCATGCCTCCCTGTGTTTAAACATAAACAAATGCAGTTTAGTGGCCAGCAAGTGTTGCTAACCAGGAAACCATGTAAAGCAACAGAAACACCTGTACACATGGATATCTGTTTACCTATGAGCAAACTAGGTTTGCAGGATTGTGCAGAAAGCCAAAATGATTACCAGGGTTTTTAACAAAGCAATGTATACAGCTCCAACACATTACACAAAAGTGTATACAATGGAGAGTAGTGTGAAAACCTGTTTCAGGCATACTGAATAAAAGTTTTGTAAATGATAAGCAAGGGTACATAGACTGTGTTATAAATAAATAGTCAGAGGAAGTGTGTGTCTTGAAAAGGGACACACAGATGAATTGTAGGAATTAACACGGGAAGATGAGGTGAAACATGGTAATGTGCAGCAGATTAGAACATGTCAATGAAGACAGTTGTAGCTTGAACACTAATCACATATCTACATGATACAGTAAGTACTGTACAGTTATTGTATATCATGTGATTGTCACACAAGGTGACATATCAGTGGAGAGAATTCTTTGTGATATAAGCATCCTGACATGAACAAACAGGACATATATCAGGGACGGTATATACAATAAGGGTTAGCTTCACTGGTGAAGCTGTGCAAAATGTGTTGCCTGAGTATGAATGTAATTTCAGCAGATGTCTCAACCAAGTGGGACACATAGTAACAAGCTAATGGACAACAGTAGACAGAAGCATGAGCAATCATGGACAATATCAGAATAATACCACCATTAATCCCATGTCTTTGACATAAAATATGTGATTGTGAGTGATCATAGATGGTTTAGCAAGAATATACTTGTACAACTGTCATAAATTGTCACCAATCTATGAGAGGAACTAAGCACAGCTTCTTCAAAATGTAATATGTGCCGGAGGTGTTAGAAGGGACACTGTTACACCTTTATGTGAGATTAAGAGTAATCCTGGCTGGGTAACAGGTGTGCATGGCATGTTTATAGCCAATCCACACTGTCAGGAATGTAACCCACACCATCAATGTTGTCAGTCAGCTATGTATGTCCTGTGTGCATCACAGGAACATGTATCACACATGCATTTTGTATAACACCTTGGTGGGGATTCTGCACCATCAAACACTAATGTTTATGCAACAAAAAGAATACTTAGCTATTGCCAATAAGATGTATGGGAGCTCACTGTGGCAAATATAGTACATTTAAGTAACTCATCCCTGGAAGATGTGTTGTAAGGTACATGAAAAAGGGTGCATTGTACTCAGTTATTGGTGTGATGAGGGCTGAGAACTATGGAACTATAATGCCCTTTCTTGTGGATATCCTGGACATATTTAGGAATTGTGTTACATACAAGAGAGTAATCACCACTGTGGACACATGCTGGTCGACATTCTACATACCATCTACCTAAGTACACAGATCATATACAAATTGGTCTGCTCAAAGGGGTGTACTGTCTATATTATAATTAGGTTCTGTATTTTCTTTTATAACATAGCAAGTCCCTCCATTATTTTTGTTCATCTCCTGTGTTTCCATGGCTGTGGCAACAACCCTTTGTGTGTGTTGATACTGTCTGTATTATACTATTTTCAGACTTGGATTCAGTGATTATCCACAATCTGCAGTCCTCCACAAAGCTGTTTGGACAAAGGATGTGAAAGTCATTCTTGATGACTGAGACTTAAATAATGAACAGAAAGGGCCTAGCACAGAGCTTTGAGATATGACTTGATCACCGGACTAGAGATGTAAGTCATTTCACCCAGTTCAACATATTTATCTGTCACATATGTGATCCAGTTCTACCCATTTGGTGATATAGGTGTTTATGGCCACTTGCAACAGTGTCTCAGTAATATCTCAGTGTGGATTTCTATCAAATGTCTCGGCCAGGTCAAGTTAAGCAGGGCAATGGTGTTGAAATCATGCATGCCTTTGCTGACCTTCTTGAGGACATCTAACAGATGTAACAGACATGATGTAGCTTGAACAAATCACATATGTCTTTTGCACACATTTGGGATATTACCTGTGTCCTTTAATAAAGGTCCATGATGACTTGTTGGTCTACCTCACAGATGAGGAGCATCAGTTTGCGTCTATATATGCATGCATCAGGTGATGTTCCCCCCACAGTCAAAGTATGCATGATGATGTACACCCTTCTATGGGAACATATTCCATCTGAAGGCTATGTTGAAGTATGGATTCAAATGTTTCTGGTTGATCCATGTTTTGAGTCACTCTATAGGTAACCTGTGATGCTGTCAAGGCCCATTGATTCTGTGTTATTAGCCATACAGAACACACAGATGTGCTGCCCTCCTTAGAATAGAAACTGAGTAATGTTTCCATGTCTACTTTGGCTAACGGCTAGTGGTGACAGGTGGCAATGTGTGATACAAACTATTAGCTAACGGATTGTCCTCTAGTTCCTCCAGTTGGTATGTCTAGTGGCATCCACATGCAGATCTGTGTTTAGTTGAGTATGCCACTTAATTTGTCATATTTATTAGACTAAATGATTTGTGAAATGACCTACAAATACAACCTTGGTCATTCATCACAATCCACAAACTGGTACTATTTGTACAGTTGTACAACTGTATTAATGTCATGGATTTACATCAGTTGCATAACACATGCCTATATGTGTTTCATGGGCAAGTTGTATCTGTGCAGCCTGATGACATAGCAGGACAAACTACAGTTCAGTTGTTTGTAGCTCATGCATAACATTTCTTGAAACAATACTAATAGTCACATGACAGTGCTGCCAACCATCTCAATAATCCATGGGTATAGCAACACAACTGCACATACAATGAATTCCACAACGTTGCAATTGTATAAAAACATGTGATGCATTGGTTGTGTATTTCACAGCATAACAACATGTGTATGAGACAAGACTTATGTGACCATATAATCAATATGAATTTATAATGATGTGTGTCTCAGAGCATGTAAAGCTGGTATGTTGAAGGGTCTACTTGAAAAGACCAAAAGCCCTCTTACACAAAGACAAAAGGACTAAGGCAATAACACTGAATCTTCATTTAAATGACTCCTCACATAACCAACAATTTACCCAGGGAAAGGACATGGTCAGCCAACATTTGGAAGTTTGCCCTTTTCACCACTGTAGTGCGATCTCAGAGTTGGTATAATAAGTAAGGTGGAGTGTGGGTTTGGACTGCTTCCATGTTGTTTCTTCAGATTGTTGGATGACCACTTCCTTGGATTGCATTATATCCTGCTACTGTCCATATGGGACATGTGCACCACACCATAACATAATTAGCAATCACACATACAGTGGTCTGAAAATGGCTTTCAAAAGCTCATGGAAGGACTCTGCTTCATGATGTATGTATGCATATTTGACATGAAGACATCCTCCACTCCTCTGCAGGAGGGATGTCATGTAGCCAGAAGAAATAGGAGGATGCATGGGGCTATTTGGAAGGTACCCCTAATGGTATTGAAAGAAAGAACTATTCCAAAGATCATACAATAACCATAATGTACCACCAACCACACATACACAGCAGTAGACCGGGCCTGATATGAGCATTACACCTGTGTGGGCATAGAATACGAATGGCATGCAATGTCACACCAGCAATACCACATATGTTTGACTGTAACCCTGTCACATTGCACTTTATGGAGTATGTCAGCATCATTATATACTGAGGAGAACATGTTGGGATAAGCATAGGGCATGGATGTACAGTCACGTCACTGTGTAAAATTATCTCAAAAGTAATAGTTGTATGTATAGACATGCAAGTTACCTGCTGTCAGATTAAAACACCTGTATGTGTAGTTAAAGAACCTTAGAAACACAGCAGTTAATGTTACTGCCACAGCACAAGTTTGTCTTGAATGCTGGCACAGTGCATGTTACACAGGATGACATAATCATTGTATGCTATAACAAGATGTTCAGAGGAGGCTTGGACATAGTTGTGAACTCACATATTGTTCTAAAATTGTCACTATAGTGATTGTTGAATGCACACACAGTTGACTGTAGTAAGAACAGAACTCCTACCTATTTAATGAGCGCTGTACTTAACACAAGCACCACAGCACAATTATTTATTTTATAGTGTTGGAGATTACTTTATAGCTGATAACATCAGCAGAGTCTGGTGAGAAGTAGATGGTAATAGCAGTGTCCCACATGCTGGTGTAAAATGGTCTCTTCAATGTCAACCAACAATGAAAACACACAAACACACACACAGCAATGAGAACACAACCCCTATTTAACTACGTACACTGACTAGAGAACTCATTATTTAACACAAGTACAACAGCACAATTCTGACTTGAGGAGTGTCAGAAGCACTTTCTAAGTGATGACTTCAGCAGTGTCTGGAGAGAAGAGGATGGTAATAGCAGTGTCCCACATGCAAGTGTAAAATGGTATCTTGAATATCAACCAACTAAACAAACATGCATACACACCAGTGGAATGCAGTGAGAACAGAACCCCTACCAAAGTACACCAATTAGAGAATTCAGTACTTAACATAAGCTCCATGGCAGAAGTCTGACTTTTGGAATGCTGCAGGACAACTTATAGTGGATGACATCATCACTGGATTTTTTAGAGAAGATGTTGTGAGGCCTGAATTAAATGGATGTGTAGGCATGCACAACTGTTAAAATATTGGTACTCCGTAGGATTGTAATGATGACTGCAGGATACACATTTATGCTGTTCTGACTAGGCAGACACACAGTTGACTGCAGTGAGATTAGAAGCCCTGCCTAACTGAATGTACCAGCTAGAGAACTCAGTACTTAACACAAGCTCAATGGATGTTTGAGAGAAGATGTTGGGAGGCCTATATCAAATGGATGGCTAGCCATGTATGACTGTCAAGATATTGAAGGCATGTATGCTATCAGATTGATGAGAGTACAAAGTGTAGTATTTAATTTTGTGTTTCCAATGTGCAGGTATTCCTTAAAAAGACACCTTTACAAACTATATGCAAACAGCTGTCCACATTACTACAGGTATTGAACAATCTGAACGCGTATTGTTAGTATAAAGATGTTCAAGATATATAAGAAAACATTTTTTTATTTATTTCTGTAGTGTAGTTGATAAATCTGGGAACAAGTACTAAGAGACCAAGTTTCACGTGCATGGGTGCAGGTAACACATCGCTA
The DNA here is from genome assembly GCF_019279795.1 of Protopterus annectens. Lineage (NCBI taxonomy): Eukaryota > Metazoa > Chordata > Ceratodontiformes > Protopteridae > Protopterus > Protopterus annectens. The sequence goes on along the minus strand of NC_056733.1, from coordinate 486,328,218 downwards.
CAGTGTAAATATGTGTTCTTTCCTTTAAAAGTGCCTCCCATTTGTGTTTTACATGTACTTTCATCTGATGAAGACTAAATGGGCAATAAACATGAGTAATTCATGCTGTTGTGCACTTTCCACACTGTACCACCGAGTGGCTGGTTTGTGCAATCGATGGCAAAGTGTTTGCACATGTAAGATACTCATTTGTACTGCTTTCCCCATTTACGCATAAATAAGTGATGAGCAAACTTAAGCCTCTGCATCACTGATAAAATTATAGCAGTTGTATTGGTTTGCTTACCTCTGTGCAAATGTATTAAGCAGAGATGCCTGGCAGTCAGCACAGTGGATAGTACTGAGTTTTAGAAAAAAAGCATACCTGCTGCTTAGCTGACTCTGTGGCAGTGGGTGTAAATGCATTGAGAGATTTCTTTTTGAGCCCAGATGATAGGGGAGTGAATCCAGGTGTATCTAATTGTTTTAAATATGTATTTATAATGCAAAGAAATAATACTTTATTCTCCTATCACTGTGTGTTACCTTAATGCAGCGTGTTTAAGCAGCATTGTGTGGAGGTAACCTCACCACTGAAGAGCTGTTTACTGTCGCTCAGCATTGGTGTTCAATACTAATCTCCATTCAAATACAGAAGACAAAAAGTGAAGAGCCTCATTGCTTTTTTTTTTTTTCATTTATGTATGTGATTCTATTTTTTGACCAGATTAAAGATGTGAAAAATGGGGTAGAAAGGAAACTGGTGAAATAGGAGTCAAGCACAGGGAAGAACAAAGGGAAATCAATATAGGAATGTGCAGGAGAAAAGTAGGAAAGAACCATAGCTATCCACTTCTTCAACAGTGTAAAATGAAAATATCTATAGAATATTGGCTGAATTTGAACTGTCACCTCAACAAAGAGGGGTGACAAGAAAGCAATCATGTTGCATAGCCAATTGGACCAAATCAAGTATGTCAATCAGAGACCTGTGTGAAGTGAAGAGCTATGTAGGGGACAATATGTTTTTTGTGGGATAGGTGCCTATTTTTTAATTTTTATTTCAGTAAGAGAGGAATGTTGGGCATGGGGCATAGGTATTTCTGGGTCAGGTAAGTGGGGTAGGTAAGGAAGCAGATGGAGACAAACAGGACAAAAAAGACAAGACACAGGACAGGGATGGACACAACAGGTTTGGGGACAACATTATTGGAGATAGGGAATGGACTTTGGATGCCTATGCCCATCAAACATGGGGACAGTGAGAATCTAGTACTCACCTGTAGGACTGTCATCATTGTCCCCCTTACTCTGTTGGCTGTTGGAATGCTTGATGTCTTCTCCTATGGGCCATAAAAGACAGCATCATCTTCATCCGGTATAGGCATGCACCAGTAGTACTATGCATGACCCTACACACCAAGCTAGGAAACTCCTAGTAGGTGATAAAATCCCACCTCCACCACTACTCCTGGAGGGTACCACTGCACCAGCTGCCAGGGTAGTGCTACCTGATGTGGAAAGCCCAGGGGCATTGGAGGCAGTTCTGCCAGGGTTGGTCCCAGTTGTACTGGGCATCAGTGCAGGAGCAGGTGGAGCGGGGGCATTCTGAGCCATAGGTTGGCCTACCTCTCTGAGTTGTAAAACATTTTGTGATTTGTCAGAGACAAATGACTTGGAAACATTTTTACCAGACACAGAAAAATAAAAAAGGAGAGATAAGATTTGATGTAAGAGAAAAAAAAAGAGATAATTATTACTATCAGATGTGACATACAATGCATTATCACAATAATAAAGTATTTATATCTTTTTTTTTTACATTTAAGTATACTTTGTAACAACTACAAACTATAACTAATGATTTCTCAAAGTAATCCTTACAATGTGCATATGTTTGGTCAAATTATGCAGATTAAGTTAATAGCAGTGTATTTATGCTACTCCTGTTGAAATTATTGCATAATATTTTAAAAGATTTTATTATATATTTGTTACTTGTGGTATTTGAACCCATAACGTCTCACTACATTATTAGACTTGACTCCTACAGTTGGCTTGTGCTACAGACTAAAGCATACATGCTTGCTTTTATAGTTAGGATATGCATGCTTAATTTGCTACTAATCTACAGAAGAGCAATACTTTAGCTAAAATAATAGTTATATTGTACTGAATGCATACCCCTTGCTTCCCTCAGTCTCTGTAAGTTCTCAGCATGAGCCTCCCTGTTCACCATTATTGCTCGTTTGGCTGTGGAATAAAAAGAATAGAACAAGAGAAAACCATTAAGCATATCAGTCTTGCATATATGCAGTTGTATATCTAGTTTTAATTGTCTTTATCTGTATACGTACACAATTGTGAGATGTCAGCAGTCCTAATCTCATCCAGCCACTGGTTGAGTGTATCCTTCTTGCACCTTTTGAGGTCATTACAGTGATGCCTACACTGTTCTCCAGTGTGTGGAATGCCAGTTGCACTGGAAACAGCCTTAGCCAGACTATTCCATGCCTCAGACTTGTATTGTTAGCCAGTATAGTTCTCCTGCAAGAACCTTCAGCTGTGGTGCTTTACAATGAGTCCAATAAAGATTCTGTACTCCTCAATGCCCACCTCTGCACCCCAAATTGAGCATATTCCCTTCTACCTCCAGACATGTCTAATCAGGGCAAAAAGCAACAATTTTTTTTTTATTTAACATTTATTTACAGGGAAAGCCCGACTTGGAATAAAGCCAATTTACAGCGAAGGCCTGGGGAGAAACACTCCAGACATATATCTTTGAAACATGTGCGGAAACTGGAGCACACCCACATGAATGCAAGAAGGACATGCAGACTCCACACAGAAGGTAGTCCAGCCGAGAATCGAACCAGAGAACCTCTTACTGTGAGGCGACAATGCTACTGCTGCACCGCAACACTGTCCTAACAGATAACAGCGCTTTACCACCAATTCCTGTTATTGCATTTACTGCTAATGCACAAACCTGAACAACGACAACCATGTTTGTGCGATGTTAAGTGGAGAGCAACGTTCCAAACAGAAAGTAAAACAGTTTTGGAAATAGGAAGGTTAATCTGACAGTTGGCATTAGCCGATGGGATGTTTCCTGCTGTAACTCTTAGTTGATTTAACTTTGCAGACAAGTATTGGGGGCATAAATTTTATGACCTGACACATTTTTGTGTGGCTTTGCACACTGATAAAATAAATTTGTAGAACGTAGGATTCAAACCTATGCATTAGAGACAAAACATATACTTGAACATAGATGATTTTTCATTCTTGCCTCAGAAGAAGTGCTTGTTGGACATACTCATGAATTATATATAAATACACATGACAGAGTGAAGGGATTAACCATGTATGTTTGTGTCCTGGCAAGGTCCTGGTTTATACATTCATGTGTGTTTGACAATCATTCAGGTCTGAAGGCCATCCAAGGCCAGAGAAGACAATTATAATTACAGAATCAGAATATATCCTGTATACTCTCTGTCACACATACAATTCATATGAGCTCCACTGATATACATACTTACTGTTATTTATAATTATGATTAAATGTTTTATTTATTTTTAAATGTGAGTAGACAAGCATTAATAAAATTGCAACTGTGCTAGATTAGAACCCTGGCTTATATGTATTTTGAGTATTAACTTATACCAGTTGCCACAAGGAAGGTTAGACTACAAGTGCTTTTTTTATAGTCATTAGTGTGCACAGTTCCCATTGCAACTGAGACCTTGTTTGTTAGATTTGCTCATTACTTATATGTATAAAGAGTTGAGTGTTTGGACATGTATGTGTGTGACATGACACATCAGAAAATAAATGTGTAATTGTAGAACCATAATTCTACTTATACCCCCAGTTACACATTTAATATATATATATCTATATATATATATATATATATCTATATATATATATATATATATATATATATATATATATATATATATATATATATATATATATATATGATTTCCTGCGTATGCTCAATATACATGCCGTAGGAAGTTATTTCTTAGTTTGATTATTGTTTTCATGTTAATTTTAATATAAAGTAAACTGGAACAACGGGAATAAAACTTTGGTCTTTGCTGGATTACAACCAAGGTTCACCTATATTCCCAGCCCTTCATTTACACTTAAGTATTTATGTTAACCCTCATGTAATGCCACTTAGTGTGTTTGTGCAGAGGCAAAAAATGGAGGATACAATGCATCCATTTTGAAATTGTCTACTGTCTCCTTCCTGTCTGCAGGTGTCATAACCTGCAGGTGTTGGGGAAGGTTGCTAATCACCGCACAATGCCGCTTAGCAGATTTGCATGATGGAAAGCAAAGGATGCAACAACTATCCATTTTGAAATCGAGAATGTCTGCAGGTGTTCTGTCTGCTTCATGTTTGGGACATTAGTGCAGGTTTTCATGAAGGTGAATAATGCGTAAACGTGACAAGCAATGCTCACCTTGTTTTATCCTTGAGAGCAATGTTTATTATGTTTCATTCTTATTTTTTTTAATTTTACGTTTGTTGACCGAGAATAGTCTGACTGAGCTAATAATAGCCCTTTTTCAGCGGAGGCCCGGGGAGAAAAGTTTCAGAAACTTTATACAAATCATTGATATTAAATATTCAGAAGTTCAAAGAAAAAAAAAATCATACATCTTATACAGAAAAGCAATTTCAAGAACATTAGTAACAAATCAAAAAAGAAAAACTAAAACATTATTGTTATATATACAAGCCATCATTAATTTGAGTATTTGTTCAGTAGTAGAGCATTTAATGTAATTGGGCGGCAGTATTAGAGGAGGTATTTTGCAGTGCAAAGTGTATTTGAAGAGTTATTTTAATGGGAGAACAGTATTGCTAGGGTTAGAGTTATATTAGTGAGTATATCATGTAGGGAAAGCTAGGGGGTGGGGAAGTAGAAGCATTGGAGAGTGGAGGATAGATAGGGCAGATTATTTTTATTTTTTATTTAACATTTGTTGACCGGGAATGTCCGACTAGGTTCCACAGAGCCTGTTTTCAGCGGAGGCCCAGGGAGAAATGCTCCAGATGCATGTCTTTGGAATGTGGGAGGAAACCGGAGTACCCGGAGGAAACCCATACGAACACAGGGAGAACATGCAAACCACACAGAAGGCACCCCAGCTGAGAATCAAACCGGAGAACCTCTTGCTGTGAGGCGACAACGTTAACCCCTGCACCACTGTGCCGCCCTCAGTGAGATAGGGTTTTTTCAGATTGTGGGAAGTTTTGGGATGTGAATACATTTTAAGTGGGGTGAGAACAGAGGCAGACCAAAGAGTTTTTAAGTGTTCTTTAGCAGCTGCTTTGAATTGTTTAGGATGAGTTAGTAACCTGATATGAAGAGGAAATTTGTTCCATGCAATAGTAGGATGGTAGCTATATAAGTTACATCTCATATTAGTTCTAGGTTTATAGATTAGTAACAGGTCTTGGTCTGAGCTTCAAAGTGATCTAGTTGGACAGTAGTGAGCTATGTAGGAGGATAGATTAGGGCAATAGTTTGGTTGGTATAAAATAGAGTGTATAATCTGGAGCTGTGATAGTAGAAGCAGGTGTGGTAGTTCTAGTCAATTTTGATGGTTGAGTGAGATGCAGTGATGGGTTTTATGTGTGTGGTGGGCAGGGAATCTGGCTACCTTGTTATAGGTTGAGTTTAGCTGGAAGAGTAATGTTGAGATTTGTGTGTATTGAGAACCATATAGTAGACTGAATAGGAGATAAGTATGAGATAGTTTTTTTTTTTCGCTTTGGCAGTGAGGAACTTTCTGTTTCCATATAGAAGACCCAGTTTTTGGTGAGTCTTCCTAATGCAATTATTGATGTGCAAGTCAAATTTGAGTTGATTGTCAATAGTGACACCTAGGAGTTTGGCGCTAGTTTCAGGTACTATTTGTGTCTTGTTTAGAGACAGTATATAAAAGTAGTTGAGAGATGGTTGAGAGTTTTGGGGAGGAAGAGTAAGAGTTTGTTTTTTGGGGGATTAAGGACTAATTGATTGTTGGTGACCCAATCTTCCACAGAAGTAAAGGCAGCCTGAGTAGTAGAGATGAGATCAGAGAGAGAGTCAGAGATAGTGATCACAGTAGAATCATCTTCATATTGTATAAGAGATGACTGGATACATGAGGAATATAGATTGGTAAAAATATTAAATAGAAGTGGACCCAGTATTGATCCTTGGGGAACACCTATTTTTACAGGAAGAGAGGGAGAGAATGCTGGGAGCCATTTCACTGATTATAATATAACAGTTAGAAAGCTGGAAAACCAAGAGACAGTAGCAGTGGAGAAATTAAGATAAGTTAGTTTATTCAAGAGTAGAGAGTGTGAGACAGTATCGAAGGCCTTTGAAAGGTCAAGAAATAGGCAGGATACAAGTGTGTTATTATCATGAGCCTGAGAAATAGTGTTAGTAAAGGATATAAGGGCTGTGGTGGTACTGTGTTTTGGATGAAAACCATGTTGGGTGGGAGTGAGAAGGTTTTCCTGTGTTAGGTATTGTAAAGTTTGCTTGTGTATACATTTTTCAAGTATTTTAGAGAGCGGTGACAGAATGGCTATAGGTCTGAAGTTAGAGATTTCAAGGGAGTTAACTCCTTTGTGAATAGGTATCGTGAATCATTTTTTTCCAGATAGATGGGACTGTAGATTCAGTAATAGAGTGGTTGATTAGAATAGGCACAGGAAATGCAAAAGTAGCAGCAGCTAGCTGAAGGAAGTAGGAAGGAATGTTGTCAGCAGAAGTGGAGTAGGGTTTTACTTTGGACAGAAGATATTTGATATAAGTAGTAGATACAGGTTGCAGTGAAAATTGTTTAGAAGAGTTGGAAATAGGAGATGAGACTGTGGGTTAGAGTCCTTAGCAGGGGGAGAGTTTGTATTAACCATTTTTGTTACAGTTTCTATGAAAAAGGTGTTAAAGATAGAAGCAATTTCATCAGGTGTCCTATTTGGGTAGGGATTTGGAGAGGTGGGGCTTCTGGGATGCAGTATTTGGTTAACTGAATTCCAATTTTTGGGGGGATTTGATTGTAGAGCTGTAGGAGGGTTAAAATAAAATTCCTTTTTATCTTTGGCAATGAGTTTTTTGGTCAAGTTTTTAAGCTGTTTGTACTTTTGTAAGTCATCCAGGTTTTCCACTGCCTATCCCTGTTTCTTATGATAGAGCGAATTTCTCTGGAGAGCCATGGGGATATTTTTGATTTCACTCTAACAGTACGAAGGGGTGAAAATGAGTTTAGTATATTTAGGAAGATGGTGTTAAAGGATAGGACTGCTTCATCCAGTGAGAACTCCTGTAGGTGGTTGCAATTTATTCTAGCAAGAAGAGTCTTAAAGGTGTCAGGAGAGAAGCTGGATAGTTTTCAACATGTAATGTATCTATGAGTTCTGGTAATGTGGGCAGTAAATCTTGTAACTTTTATTGGAGAGTGGTCACTGAGGGAATTGGGTAGGGTTTCAGGGTTATGATATAATGAGGGGTCAGATACAAGTATCCAGTCTAGTAGGGTGCTAGGGATTTGTGAATTGTTGAAGTGGTTGTGTTCAGACATTAGTTGAGTAAAGGCATGTAATTTAATATTTGTAGTAGAGTTGGGGTTATTTAGAGCTAGCCAATTTATGTTAACGTCACCAAAGAGAAGTATTTCATGCTGACAGTGTTCGGTGAGATAGGAGAGAAAGTTTTCAAGCAGGAGAATATTATCTCCTGGAGGTATATAGATAGCTACTACTGTAATGGTGGAGAAATTATTGAGTTTAAGGTTTGCTGCTAGGATTTCATCTGAGGGGAATAGTGGGATTTGTTCTTTAATACAAGTTAGGGTTAAATGGTTTGCGTAGGTGATAGCTACTTCGCCCCCCTTTTCGGGGCGATCAAGGCGTAATATATTATACCCAGGGGGAAGTATATCACTGTCTGGGATGTGTGATTTCAACCATGTTTCAATAAGGGTTATAATATCTGGGGTATATTTGACTACCCAGGTGTGCAAGTCGCTAGTTTTGTTGAGTATACTTCTTATATTCATTGAATAAAAAGAGATGTGTTTTTTGGCAAGGTTGGGACTTGGTTAGAAAGAATATTATTGTTTTGTAAAGTTTTGGCTGGCCTGGGTTGGGGTGAATGTCTCCTGCTAGAAGTAAGACAGTAGGAATAAAGTGAGATTTGTATGTGCAGAGACTGCTGTAGTGGTATTTTGTTTTTCATTTTAAGTGAATGGTGCAGGAGGGTAGATTCTAATTTTTGGTAGAGGAGTGTTAAGAAGGAGGATAGATGAAGTGATGTTGATAGGTTGTAGTGGATGAGAGAGAATATCTTCTAGGTATTTTGTAGGGCTATTGTTTACTGGTGTTAAATGAAGGGAAAAGGTGGTCAGCAATGAGAGGAACAGTAAGGGAGGGAGATATATTATAGAGCAGAGTGTGATATACATTTTGATGACTGTGAGTTACTTTTTGCCTTTTACTTTTAGTAGCAGCTAGTAGGGAAAGTATATCAAATAGATAAAAATTGTTAGTAGGGTTTAAGAAGGGATCAGTAGGGGGGGTTAGAATGAGAAAGGGAGTTAGAATAATGGTGATAAATGTGGGACTTAAACCATGATCTACAGATATTATATACTGTGTGACTCACTGTGTTTAGCAGATGTGCTATACATACACATGAGTTTCACAGGTGTTGTTTCTACATTAATTATCATATAAGTACCTCACACAATATTTATTGTATTTATCCATTTCCCAGGCTTGCACTAAGCCATAAGCTGCACAGATAGTTGTATTAAAATACAAAATAAATAAATAATTCAATCAAATGAACTACACTACAAAATAAATATTAGTATACATTAAAGAATTTTACACAAGTCTGGATTTGAACTGTCACACCAATGAACCTACAAAACTCAGTAAGGGTATCTTATCACTCTTTGCCACAGAAACAGCTTTGCAACAGGAATGAACTCCATTGTGCATACAAGCAAGTCCCAAATCATCCACAGTATTAATAAGACATAGGGCGCGTGTACAATCTCAGTTGTTTGCACATGTATTAATTTCAGATGTAGTGCAATGAGTGATCATGCAACCATTTATGACTATTGTTTGCAACAATGTAGCTGTGTCTTATCTTTGTAGGTGTTCATTCTTCTCTTATATGAGCAGTAATCTGAGACATTTTGTATCGTTGTCCTTAAAACATTTGAGAATATTAAGTGGCAATGATATACAGTTTTCAACAATGGCAGGAAAAACAGAGCAAAGGCAGAAAATGAGAAATGTGTGTTGCTTACTTACATTTAAAACTTTGATACAATTACTTCAACACTAAAACACTTGTCATCAATATTTCATCTTATAATCTTTCTCAGTCGAAAGAAAAATTATTAGGTAAAGGATTGTCTTTCATACCTGCCTGTCCTTCTATGTTCAGTGAAGTTGTTCTTAACTTGAGAGATTGCAAGCAATGCTGTGCTAAATATTTTATTTCCTGATAGTTGCAATGTTTTTTCTAATGGACACAGCTTAAAAAAACAAATGTTTTAATCCTGTTTTAAACACCTGCCTTGAATCCTTTGTTAAATTGTGTGAAAATGATTTATTAAATTCATTGAATACTCAATATTCTAAAACATTTTATAATATGACTGCTGATGAACATGTAGCTTACAATGAACTTAAGAATGAGGACAGTATTCAAATTAGACCTGCTGACAAGGGCTTACAATGGTTATCATAGATACTTTGCTTTATGTCGATAGTATGCACCAATTATTATCTGATGAACATACATATCTTGAGATTTCATTAGATGATGTTAATAAGCTGATATCGAAAATGCACAATGATCTTTATGAGCTTTTAATGTGTAGACTTATTGACCTTCAGCTATATAAGTTATTCATAGCTGAAGAACCAGTATTATTGGATATAGGACGGCTTCCTAAAACTCATAAATGCTTTTATAAACCACCCATGAGGCCTGTTGTATCGGGCCAAGGATGGTTGATTGAACTGCTCACTCTCTTTATCAAATAACAGCTGAAACCAGTTGTTAAATCACCACCTCCTGTTTTAAGAGATACAGAACATTTTTTACAATCATTATTTGAATCTGTTCATGATTTTGATATAAGTGATTGTATACTAGTAACAATGGATGCCTGCACTTTATATACTTTTATACCTAACCTTGAGGGTATTGAATCTGTTCTTTTAAAATTTGGCAAACATAGCCATTATTCAAATGATCTTATTTGCCTTTTTGTTATTTATTGGAGTTAGTACTTGAAAATAATGTGTTTTTATTCTGTGATCATGTGTATGTTCAAAGGTTAGACATAGCTATGGGCACATCATTGGGAGGAAGAGTTTGTTTTGAACTCACACAAGTTTTCAGCACACATCAGATATTACAATAGATTTGTAGATGGTATATTTTTATTATGGGATGGTCCCCCAGAGCTTTTAGAAGACTTTGTGACATATCTAGGGAGTACTAGTAATTTTTTTTTTTAATTCACTACTCGTTCGTCAAAGGAATCAATTGACTTTCTAGATGTCAATCTGATTTTGATTAATAGACAGTTAGAGACCAGATTATATAGAAAGACAACTTGTTGGAACAATTTTTTGCATAGAACCAGTATGCACCATGGACATATTTTTTGTAATGTGATAAAAGGACAATCATATAGGGTGTCAAGGCTGTGTAACAATGATGTTTCTTTTGATTTAGCAGCTACTTCCCTGTTTGATCATTTTAAGAAAAGAGGCTATTTTGAGCTTGAAGTTATTTCTAATATACAGGCTGTGTATGATGCAAGGAAAGATATAACTAAACCTTACTTCTCAGATGGGAGACGAGAGGCAGGTAGGAAATCTCCTTTTGATAAAAGGACTAGGGTACAGCTCACTTATACACATGATATGGGCAAAATTTGTGATATTTTAAGAAAAATTGGCCTGCCTTATTGACTGATGAGACCACTAGGAAGATTGTGGGGGATGTACCATGTTTTAGTTTTAAGAATTGTCCTTCTTTGAAAAGACAGCTTTGTTACAACTTCGGAGCATCTGGAGAAAGAGATTCTCTATCTACTAGGATGGGCACATTTGTCTGTCACTCCTGTTGAGCCTGCGAATATATATCTAGAAGTAAAGTTTTTTTACATCCAGTAAGTAATAGGAAGTTTACTCCCAGATTTTATGCTGAGTGTACTTCTAGAGATCTGGTTTATTTGGCTAGATGCAATAATTGCACTTGCTTCTATGGTGGGAAGACCAACCGCTCCTTAAAGGAACATGTTAAGAATATAAAAAGTAAATACCCAAATAATACTCTAGCCACACATGTTGATGCCCATTGTACTCATAGTTTTTCTTTTTTAGTTTTGCAGATGCTTAAGAATAGTTTCAGGGTAGGGAATATTGTTGACAAGGTAGAGAAGGCAGAGATAAGTTGAATCATTACACTGTGTGCATATAGACCCCCTGGGATAAAATTAGGATACCTTTAAGACCTATACTTAGGGCATGTAAATTAGCTCATTAAGATGAATACTATTTACTATTTATTTGAATTGAGTTTTAATATGTATTTTGTCTTGGTCTGATGAAGTGCATTTACTGCATGAAAGTGCTTACCAGTTTTTATTTGCTTGAATAAAACTTTTTTTTTTTTCGGCTGTGGATTGTTGGTTCTCTTTGTTTTTAACTTATACTTCTACAAATTGTAAGTGTAACCTGGCTTACACATGCACTGAAGGTAAGCGAGTCTGAATTGCTGCTGTGTTTTCATTCTCCCTACCAGTAATCATTCCTAGTTGCAATCCATTAGCAATAAACGCTGTGGGAGTGACTGTACTTTGTTTACATCTGCTGAAGAGAGCCAAGAATTTGGTATTCAGCAATTCTAATGAGTTCACTCCTCATTTGCATCTTCACTGCTCACAGACCTGACTCTACACTTAAAAAAAGGTAACCATGTAGCTAGGGAACTTGGAGGTGAGAAGATTTGTGTATGTGGATGACATGGAAGAAGATTGCTATTACTTTGGATTTAGCTGCATAGAAGACCACTGATCTTGATAAGCTATGATGAGTTTTAAAATTATATACCAGATTTGCTCACATGTAACTAGAAATACATATGCTTTAGCAATTCCAACTTTCATCTGTATGCACTTCTTAGAAGTTTACTGATGACATAAGCATTTTTGTCCGGGCATTTTACTTTCTCAGATATACAGCTTTTTTAACTTTCATCACTCATGTTATTGTTACAGCTGTTTCTCCTTACACTCTTCTTTGTTATTTCATTGAAATATAAATGTCCTATATTGTCAATGACACAGGGGTGTTAGCCTAGTAGGATGGACCACAGATGCCTCTAGGGGAGTGTTGGAAACAGGTAAAGGTGACTAGCAATTGCTTAAAAATGACTATATGTACAAGTATGAATGTTTTTGGGACAGTTTGTTTGAATGCACTTACAACATTTGACTGATGTGTTATTCCTTGCTTGGTACAAAATGTCATTTGCCTGTTGTTTTGGGGGGTGGGGGAGCCAAGTTCCATTTTTGTGTTGCCACAACCCAAAACATTTTACAGAGGTTTGCTTTGCTATTGTTAGTCATTGTTTTGCATCAAACCTTGATTTGTGTGTGACTTTGATATATTACAACCACATAAACCTTTTTTATATTTGAATAACTGTCTTTTGTTTCTCTAGTGGGTAATTCTGAAAAACTAATAATATGTGTTATATCTAAGTAAAACTTTTATTTATGTGATATTATTGTGTAGTATCCTTCTTTTTTGTTTTATGTCACCTAGGACTGTGGAGCCCAAGGGTCCCAAGCCCTGCAACCCCCCCCCCACTTCAGTGACTCGGAGAATGATGTGATTGTATAAGCCTTTCATCAACATGGTGCCTTTCTGCTTGAGAGAGGACATGGGGATATGTCTGAAGTAATGCAAATTTGGATCCAGATAGTGAACAATGTCAATGCTGTTGGGGGCAGAGAAGGACATATGGTCAGCTGCATCATACGGCCACTGATATGATGTCATCAACCAGGAGGAGAGCAGCTGGCAGTGGCCCCTGGACAGCTGGCTATTGCGGGGGGTCTGCTACAGAACCACCACTGACACCAAATTAAAAGTTCTTGCCCACTGTCAGGGATCCAGAGAGCTCAGTGGAAAGTACACAGCAGCATGTGAATGATGTTGGTGCTGCTGTTTCAGGGAGGACAAGTATGTCCCAGGATGAGTTTCCAGGTAAGCTTACATACAATCATTAATAATTTCTTGTATAGTAAAATATTGAAAGCAATAGTTAAGTTGGTTTAATATTTTTTTGGGAGGAATCTGTTTATAGATTGATACAGTTAACAACACATTTTGGTTCATTACGCATGGGGATGGGGAGGACGTGTCATACAAGTTTCAGTTAAATGAAAAAGTTATGTACTTCCCATAACATTCCATCTGTGTTGTCCATTTTCAATCTTCCTCAACCTATGGGTTCAGATTTAATCCTTGGATCTGACTCAGCCATTACTATATCTCATGGCCACCAAAAAATTCTTAAAGTCCTCCCTACCCATAATGCACCGACCCCTAATATATCTCAGATCTTGTTTGTTGGCTGATATAAAGAAAGAAATATTAATATAATATTTCTTACAGAAGCAGCCATTATCTGGAGCTCAACATGGGACACAATGGTTCCTTATAATCTCTAGTTCTCCCAGAAGTCCATAATGAAAAAGGGTGAGGGTCACTGGGTGGGGAGTTGATGAAGAATGGAAATAGGCAACACAGATGGAATGTCATGGTAAGTACATGACTTCTTTATCAGATGTCAATTTTCATTCTATCCCCAACCTATGTGACAGAGTCACCAGCTACTTAAATTCATAGGCAGACTGTAAGGAAAGATATTCCTGAGCACAGTTGAGCCAAAGGCTGCTCTTCCCCTTAACACCAGATCTAGTTTGTAATGAGTGATAAAAGTATGAGGATTGGCCCAAGTTGTAGCCACAAATATGTCATCCATGGAAGCTCTAGAAAGAAACACTGAAGAAGTTGCAGTGGACATAGTTGAATGGGGCCTTAAAGGTCTTGGTAAGGATAGTCCCAATTTGTTCATAGGATCATAGGAAGCTACCAGGCTAATGACCCTAGGACCTTTACAAGCCTAGCCAAGTTCTACCCTTATTTCCACAATCAGCACCTATTGCCCCCGTCCAAGAGGGACATGGGTGGAACCCCAGGGTGAATTTACAGTTACCCATCCAGTTGTCCAGATTACATTTGAAAAGGGCCAATGAGGTGCTCTGTTTTACATGAAATGGGAGTTGGTTCCAAAAGTGTGGTAACCTCTGAGAGACAAATCTGGCCCTCCAGCAGGTTCTATTATTGTCACGTAATAGGTTAAATTCTTTAGAGCGAGTAACCCATATATCATTTGGCTTGTGGAAATCCAGCATTTTCAGTAAAGCAGGGTCAGAGATTGCCTTATATGCAAGGCAGAGATCGCCTCTGAGTAGTCTGCATGAAACAGAATAAAGTGACATTGATTTCAGATGATCCACATAGGACAGATACTGAAGACCTTGAATTTTTTTTGTGAGGAACCTTTGTGGTCTCTCCAATTGCTGCAGGTGCTTGGAAAGGTACATACCAAAGGGGGTGTTGTACTCAGTTATTAGCCTAATGAGGGAAAAGTACAGGGAGCTTGTAACTTCTTTTTTTCTGGATGCAATGTCCTTACTTGTGAGATAAGCAATGTAGGCTGCCCTTCTTCCTCAATTTTTTTTTTATTTTTCAAACACATTTGAATTAATTTGATAGTATTTATACATAACATCTTAAATAACTATGCACACTATTTACAGTAGCCTGACACTATAACAGATCTTAATGCATATAGTTACTGTATAAGTCTGTCCAATCCATTATCAGAGTGTCTGGTCAATTACTGTATAGTGTCAATCAACAATAAGACTTTTCCCCAAGGGTTGTTGATAAATGGCTTTGGATAAATTCTTAGTCCCTTAATTTTAATTTCCAATAATGCTGTGGTCTTCAGTAGGCTGTAGAAGTCTTACAAAGTTGGTATTGTGTTTGTATTCCATCTTCTTGTTATACACTTCCTTGAAATTTCCAGTATAGTCCATACTAGGTACATGTTTGGCCTATTCAAATGAGGACCTTTGTTCACATTCAATACTATAAGAGCTTTAGTTAAATAAAATGATTCATTAAATAAAACTTGCAGAAAGTTAATAATACCATTCCAAAATGGCTTAATTTTAACACAATCAAAGAAAATGTGGTTCTAATCTGCATTGTGTACTTGCTCACATCTCCAATATAGTCCTTTTACAGAAGAACTTAAGTCTACTGAGTCTGTGTGGGGTTAAGAATGCTCTGCGCAAGCATTTCCAATTAAAAACTTTTGAGTATTGTGTAAAGGATGTATATTTTATTGATAATAACATATTTGTTTTAATATCTTCAGTTAACTGTACTGAGTGTTCTTTTGTTATATATTTCCAATATGACGTTTTGGGTGTTGTTTTAGTTTATCGATATTTTGTAAAATTTTGAAATGCTGTTTCCCAAGTCAAAGTCATTATATATGATTTCATATATGCATTTCGTAAATCTAGGTATTTCTTTAAATGAAGAATTGTTAATTATTTTACTTAAATCTTGTGAATATGACAGAATACTCTGTAAAGTTCGCCAGTCCTGTTGTGGAATTTTGTATGTTGTTTTTATTACTTGCATATCTAAAACTTTTAGTTCTTTGATACATTGGAGCCAACAAACAAATCCTTTCTGTTCCCAGGAATTAATAATTTCTCTATATATTTTATGTGGAAAGTTCTTTGTGACTTTAAATGGTGTTAAAATATCAAACCGGGTTTTTAAATCTATATTTGCATTAATAATTTTCCTAAATAAGTCAATGTAATAATTAATCATACGAGTTTTAGTGGGTTTAGTTATGTTATGTTATTTATTTATTTATTTTATATTTGTTGACCGGGCTAGTCTAGCTGGATATATGTCCATTTTCAGTAGAGGCCCAGGGAGAAAAGCTCCAGTAAGAATTATAAGGTTTATAAAGAAGTTACAATAGAAGTTTTAACAGATATTATTCTGACAGGATTTTTTTTCCATAAGATGTGCAAATTGCAAAGCTAATACAATGTTTAGACAAGAATATATATTTATAGTCTAATACATAGTAATTACAAAAAATATATACATAGAAGAATTATAAATTGGTAGAGTGTATTGAAGTGTTAAGGGGAAGGTATAAGAAATATAGGGAGAGTAGGTGAGTAAAGAAAAGAAAAGAAACAGATTAGTCTGAGTTAGTACAAGAGCATAACCAGTGTTTATTGAGGTATAGTTTTAGATTCCTTTTAAATAGTGGAAGATTTATATTGCATACTAATACATATGTGCCATGGGAAATTGTTTGTATATGTTATTTGGCGGCGCAGTAGTGCAGCGGTTAATGCTGTTGCCTCACAGCAAGAGGTTCTCTGGTTTGATTCTCGGCTGGGGTGCCTTCTGTGTGGAGTTTGCATGTTCTCCCTGCGTTCGCGTGGGTTTCCTCCGGGTACTCCGGTTTCTTCCCACATTCTAAAGACATGCTTCTGGGGCATTTCTCCCGGGCCTCCGCTGAAAACAGGATCTGTGGAACCTAGTCAGACTTTCCCAGTCAACAAATGTTAAATAATAAAAAAATAAAAATAAAATTTGAATTTTTGTTTTGTAAATCAAATTCATTTATTGATACTATAGTTAGTAACTCTTTCCAATTTGCAGAGTAATTTGGACTTATCCAGTCTGAGATTATTTTAGATATTGATGCTTTTATATATGTTTCTATACCAGGAAAGTTTAATCCTCCCTGTTTCCATGGTCTGAAATTATGTATTAAAGCTATTCTGTTTCTTTTGGGAAACCATGAAAATGTTATTAGGCATGAATTTATTTCTTTAAGTATATTCCTTTCTAGTAACAGTTGTATTGCCAAGGCTATATATAGGATCTTGGGCAGTATAACTATTTATTAACTGTAGTTTATCTTCAATTGTTAATATTATTTTGTTCCATTTTTCCACAGAGATTTTAATTGCATTGATTATATTATTGTAGTTTTTTGAGACTAATTCATTATTATCCTTGCATAACTTAATTACTATATATTTTAAGGTGGAGTCTTGTTTCCCTATGATGTGATCCCCCCTAGTCTGCAGCTCTTTTTTTTTATTTAAAAATAAAAATTTTGATTTTGATTTATTGAAATGGAGTCCTGAAGTAATGTGAAATTTGTCAATTAATATATCTAATTCTTCTAATGTCTCTTTTGTATTAAATAATGTTAGTAATATGTCATCAGCAAATAGCATTACTTGTATTGTCCATAAGCATATATTCATTTGATTTTTATATTGTTACAAATTGAATCTGTCAATATTTCAATAGGCAGAGCAAATAGAATCGGCGACATGGGACATCCTTGTATAGTGCCTTTTGTTATATGTATAGATTCAGAGGTAAAAGGACCTAACTTGAAATACGCTAAATTATTTGTATATATATTCTTAACAAGATGAACAAAGGATGCAGGAAATACAAATAGCATTAGGATTTTGAATAAATAGTCTCAATTTAGGGAATCAAAGGCTTTCTCTATATCTAAGCCAATTATGACTGTTTCTTTATTTTCTTTATTAACATTATCTATAAGAGAAATTATCCTTTTAATATTGTTATGTCTGTGTCTATGATATATAAATCCAGTTTGCTCATTATTTATTGTTTTGGATAGTGGTATTTTCATTCTGTTAGTTAATATTGTCATAAAAGATTGTCATAAATGCCGTGGTGGTGCAGCGGTAAGAGTTGTTGCCTCACAGCAAGAGGTTCTCCTGTTCGATTCTTGGCAAGAGCATCTTCTGTGTGGAGTCTGCATGTCGTCCCCACAGTCGAGTGGCATTCAAAAGACATGTGTAAATGGCCGTGCCTTCGTTGAAGGTTGGGCATTGGGCTGGCACTGTAGCACCATAAAAATCTACTGCCAATCATTAGTGGACTGGAGTTCCACTGTGGCGACCCCTAACTGGGAAAAGCCAAAAAAAGAACCAAGTTATTATTGTCATAAATATCTTATAGTCATTATTTAATAATGATATAGGTCTATATGAGGTACAGAGGTTTGGGGATTTGTTTTCCTTTAGGATTGGTGTGATTAAGGAATATCTCCAAGAGGTGGTATTAAAGCTTGTGAATGAATTTCTAATTGAGTTTTATGGAAGAGGGATAGTATCTTTGAAGGAAAAAGTTTATATATGTCCATAATTATGCTAGATATAACTGGAGCTTTATTATTTGTACCCTCTTTTATTGTATCGGTAATTTCTTTGTAGGATATGGGTGCTTGCAGATCTAGTTTTAATTTTTCTGGTATGTTTTTATATTAGAACATTTTTCATCTAGATTTAACTGATCAATATGTATATTTTCTTTTTGGAAATGTTCCATATAGTGATTTCTATAGGCATCGAGAATGTCACATATAACCAAGATATTTTTCCCTTTCTTTTCATGGAAGATACTTTTAATGATAATTAGCTTTTGTATTTTGATTCTTGTGGATACATTATGTAGATATTTGGGAGAAGTGGCCAAGGTATTAAATTTTAGTTTTTTAAAGCTAAACTAGTTTATGTGCTAGAATTTCATTGTATTTATTGTTTAATACTTCTACTTTCTTTTTTCAGCTTTTACTGACAAAAGTTTGGATTGTAGATCTAATAATTCAGAATCCCATTCTCTGATTTTTTTTTTTATACCAAGTGAGGGTTTTATCATATATGTAAGCTTTTAATGAGTCTCATATCATATTTCATTTATCTCTGTGCTGTAATTAATATCTAAGAAGAACTGTAATTCAGATAATAACCAGGATTTGAACTCTTTAATTTTAGTTATATATGCTGGAATTCTGGAGTTAAAGATTAATGGTTTGTGCCCATTTTGACGTTTTAGTATCAATGAATTGTGATCTGAAAAGGGGCAGGGAGTGATTGAGAAATTAATGATTTTAGAGTATAAGTTATGGATAGCAAACATTTTATCTATTCTATTTTGGGAACCAAATCTGTGATCTTGATGGGAAAACAACAAAAGATTTATCTTCTTTAAATCTGAAAGTATCTACAAGATTAAATCATTCTACCCACTTGTTTAAAGCATTTGATACACCAGATGTATGCAGCAGTCTTTTATTTGTAGTTTCAGAAATATCAAATATACAGTTAAAATCTCCTCCTAATTTTAAGTTGCCTTTATAATTATTGGAAATGAAATCCAAGTGTTTTTTAACAGTTCCTAATCCAGTGCCCGGGAACCAATATAGAATGGCTAGGGTCCATATTCTGTTATTATATTTAACTATTACTAATGCCATAAGGCCTTCTTTATCTTCATACTTATAAATGATTTTTGGGTTAATCACATTTGTTTTTCATAAAATTGTTACCCCTTTTGTCTTTGTCTTATAAGTGGATTACGCCAATATCATATATTGCTTAGGATTCCATTTGTAATTGTCATTTATTTTGAAATGAGTTTCTTGAAGGAAGACAATTTGTGCTTTGTTCAGTTTTAAATATTTCAGTAGATTTGATCTCTTGCTAGGATTGTTTAAGCCATTGGTATTTAAAGATAATAAAGTTAAATCCATATTAGGTTATTTAGACTATGTATTTTTTGTTTTATTGTGACTATTAAACATTTTCCTCTGATAACTATGAAGTATATGTTTAAGCTTTTAAAGGAAATTATTAGTTTTATACTTTGAGTGTTTAGCAATAAAGTAATGTTTTGGTCAGGCATACTAAAAATGTTTTTGTAAAATAACAAATTTAAATTAATAAATGTTGACAACACTAAGATCCACACTAGCCATGGAATGAAAATCATTCCTAATCTGATGGATAAACCTAAGTCCATCAGATTATCACTCATACCTTGACAATCCAGAACATCTGAGCTCCATAAATTGAATTATCATAAAGAGAATATTTGTAATAGGAATAAGCAATATTTATATTATTTTGAACAGATATAGTACTATTGTAGATTAGACAGAATTCTAATACAATATAAATGTCTAATTATTTAAGCAATTAATATTTTCATGAAAGATAGATGACAAGCAATTCAATCATAGTAAAGTAGGATGTATCATATATAAAACCTCAGTAAAAAGATTATAGCACAAAGTTATTTAACATATTCACCCTTATTGATGAAGTATTTCAAAATGTATTACTTAATATAAATAGATGGTAATAATATTTATACATAATGCTTATAATACAATATATATTTACTGGATATACCAGAAGTTATATTTCATTGTTTGCCAGCATTTAAGTAATCACTTTGTTTAATATAACTTACTTAAAACATCATTTGTTTTATGTGAACATTGATGAAAGTTAGTGCATTTTAATTATCAGTGCATCTCTCTTCCCCCATTTCCTACACGTAAGGATTTTCATATCTGTCATTTCTTATTATAAATGAATGAAATTATAGGTTAAAATCAAAAAAATCACTTATTGTGATTAATGATTGCACATTCCCTTTTCATATTTAAAAATTCCCATTTTATGGCATATACTGAAAATTTTTAAATTTAAATGGCAACATTCTATTTTGTATAATCAACAAAGGTTAAACCGAGTGATTATTGCCAATTTAATACTATTTCTTCAGAATGTGATTGTTACATTCTGTGACATTCCTAGTTCAGGCTTCTAGTTTTTTCCCTTGAACAACTTTATCAGTTTGATATCATGTATAAAGCATTAGTTACCTTGGTAACAACTTAAGTATTATGTATGGTCAAAATGGGTTATAAAACCACAACTGAAGTTAAAGCAATTATATGACTTGTTATGCACATTTGCTTATATAAGAAAATCATCATGCTTCCCCTTGATATTCAATATAGTGTATGCAATTTATGACAAGTTAAAACAGTAGTGGTATTATACATAAGCCCATGTTATAAAATTGAGTGTCTAGTGTCAATTTAATACTATTTGTTCAGAATATGATTGTTACGTTCTGTGGCATTTCAAGTTCAGTTTCTATTGTTTATCTTGAACAATTTTGTCAGTTTGATGTCATCTATAAAACATTAGTTACCTTGGTAACCGCTTAAGTATTATATATGGTCAAGATGGGTTACAAAAACTACAATTCAAGTTAAAGCAACTACATGACTTCTTATGCATATTTACTTATATAAGAAAATCATGCTTCCCCTTGATGTTCAATGTAGTGTATGTCATTTATGACAAGTTAAAATAATAATGTTATTATACACAAGCCCATGTTATTAAATCCTGTCCTTAATATCTAAATTCAGCAGACTGCTTCATCTTATATGATGATTATATATTTTATGTCTAGATTTACAAAAATCATACATTACATAACTATTGTGTGTGTGTTTTATTTTGTTTTTTTGGCTGTTGTTATTTATTTGAGAGACCACAAGGTGTAATACTTATTCTTATTATTAGCTCCTTCCAAAGCATGTTTATACAGTCCATAGACTTTAAATTATGAAACCCTTCTAGTTTCTTATTTGTTATAAGTATATTTATATCCTTACATACACACATATCAGTATTTCAAGTACGGGCAACAATGCCCATATAGTTTTGCCAGAATACCATTCACTAGTTCATGTGGTGTGTTTCCAGGCTGTTCTTAAAATATCCAAACCAGTTTTGTCCTGTTCCATTTTACCAGCCTGTTCCATGCAGTGGCCACTCTGCCAGTGAACCACTCAACAAACCTTCCATTCCCATAGATATTTCCATGAAGGAAATCTGATGACTCTTTAGCACTTTCCTGCAACCCCAAGCACCCCTAGAATCAGCTAACCCCATATGCCCAACACATTCTAGCAAGCTCACCTCCCATATCACTGCAAAGGGTACTCCACAAGATGAACTGCTCTTAGTCTTTCACAATAACTCAGACTTCCACTCTTATGTAAGTCCTTAATGTGTTTGGACTAAAATACATTTTAAATATAAAATTGTGCTTATTATGTGTTTATTTATTTTTATCAAAAATCAACTTACTAAGCTAAACGAAGTGTTACGAGACCATCAATATGTGTAAATGTGTTTTAAAACAGCCCTTTTATTATATTTATATATATATATATATATATATATATATATATATATATATATATATATATATATATATATATATATATATATATATATATATATATATATATATATCTACTATATTATTAGAACGAAAGTTCATCTTAGTGAACGCTCACATGAGCAAATATCTAGGTACTCAAAACTGCAATTGTAGGGGCCTGCACCCCCCACACCCCCGCTAAATATATATTCCAACTCCGAGATCACACTATAGTGAGAAAAGGGCAAATATTTCCAGATTCACTGTACCGTAATCTCACAATTGTGGTCTCGAGTTCCACAATATTTGCTCATGTGAGCATTCACTAAGATGAACTTTTGTTCATCTAATATAGACCCTATATATATATATATATATATATATATATATATATATATATATATTTTTTTTTTTTTAAACCAAAAACTTCATTTCAGAGAATCATCTCAGAGGCTCCTCAGAAACTTTAAGCATTATCGTCACTCTGTTTCCATTACCATAGCAACCTAGGAGTGTCTGTTTCTGTTAGTGTGTCTGTGTACTGCATACCAGAGGCTCGCAATGCACCTGAAGCAAAGCTTCATTTCACTGCAACTTCAAGCCTAAATTCCCTTCCTTTCAGTGAGGCAGCAGCCAGGAAAAGAACGGAGAGCAAACAGATAAAAAAAAAAAAAAACCTCCCAGCAAGCCACCACAACAAGAGATTACACATTTTTCAAGCCTTCCCACCTCTCACTCAGCAGATGTATAAACAAACAATTTTCTGCCAAAATATCCCAAATCACAGTTTTATCCACCTCCTTCCCCTGGATCCAGACTAAAACACCAAATGTCTCTTCCTAGTACACAAGCATCAGTAAACCTCGATCACAAGCCACAACCCACAGATTCCTGGAGAAGAAAACAGCAACATACAACAGCTGTCAGTCACAGCTGCATCCATACACACGATGGGAGGCTTAATCAAACAGCACTTGAAGCTATGATACCTGCCATAATTTATATTAACTATGCTTAAATAGAATAACAATGACATTTGTACTAGCTGTCAGACACGGCTGCATCCACGCACACCATATCAGGATTGATCAAACAGCGCTCGAGGCTATGATACCTGCCATAATTGATATTAACTATATTTAGACAGAAGAATAATTACATTTGTACTAGCTGCCAAACCCAGCTACATCCATGCATACCATATCAGGATTCATCAAACAGCACTCATAGCTGTGATACCTGCCATAATTGATATCTATATTTAGACTGAATAATGATGACATTTCTACTAAGAGCTTGTTACTATTATTTAACCAGGATATACATGACATTTCTAAATCATACTTTGAAGAAGGCATTAGTCTCCATGACAGCATTTTTTCCAAAACACTCTACTGTTACTATTATATGTGATTTTAATTTGTTACATTTGAGTCTGAACTCTGATGAATGATATCTTGCTGAATTAGTTAATTAATTGCTTAAATTATTATAAGTAAAATCAATGAAAAATGAACAAGATAAGTATTCATTGAGTTCAAGTAGGGGAACAGAAACTTCTATGTTTGTATTCTATTTGCTTTGTTTGGCATATATATAATGTAAATAGTAACCCATCTTGACCTACCTTTGTTTGTGAAGAATTATTGTACTCTTTGAACATTCTGAATAAATCATTACTGTTTCTCAGTTGCTTAAGAAACCCTCCTTTTTTAAATAAAAACAGCTGACAAGTGATGTGCCATATTAGTTGATACTTTGAAAGATGTAGTTGTAAGAGTTATTTTTTGGGACAGCTATCTTGGAATCAGTTTTTTGTTTCTTCTTTCTAGC
The DNA here is from genome assembly GCF_019279795.1 of Protopterus annectens. NCBI lineage: Eukaryota > Metazoa > Chordata > Ceratodontiformes > Protopteridae > Protopterus > Protopterus annectens. The sequence goes on along the minus strand of NC_056733.1, from coordinate 486,304,069 downwards.
ATCAGTCGAAGGATTTGTTTCTTTTATTATTTTAAGAGTAGGGGCCATCCATTCCATTTCTTTTGGGATAGACACTATGCTGTTGTTTTTGATGAATATAGTAGCTTCTTCTAAGTCATTAAAGGTTCTCATCTCATTGGCAAAAAGTATTTTTATCTTGGCTGGAAAGGCCAGCTGTGCTTTAATGTTGTTTTGTTTCAACAGTTTTATTATTGGTGAGACTTTATTTCCTTTGTTCTAGTATTCTGGAAGAATAATCATTGTCAAACCTTATCAGGCTTTGATTGTATTTTAAGGGTGATTTTCTCCAAGCAGATTTTAATATTAGTTCCTTGTCCAGAAATGAAAGAAATTGTATAACTATGGATCTAGGTAGAGTATTTGCTGAGTTAGAAGGAGGTTTCCTCAGTGCTCTATGCGCCCTTTCAATTCCAAATGAAAGACCCTCTTTCAAGTGTAAAAAATCAGGAATCCAGGTGGTTAAGAACGTAATATGGTCTTCACCTTCAGTGTTTTGAGGCAGACCAAAGATCCTTATGTTGTTTCTCCTTTCCCAGGTTTCTAAGTCATCTATTTTGTTAAGCAGTCAAGTATTCTTTTTAAGCAGAAATTCAACATTTTCAAATACATATTTGCACTATTCCAGTAACCACCCCACCCATGTAAAGAGGGGAGTTGTGAAGGGCCAAATGGTGTACTTCTATATCTAATATGTTGTATAACAGGGGTTACCCTAGAAGAATGGTGAACCAGATACGAAATTAAGTTATTTTAAAATGTAATCAAGGTATTTATGTCCCATTGCTTCGAGAGTACCATGAGAGACCAGAGTTGGTAAGAGACAATAGCAATTATGGTAATATAATTATTATTAACAATGATATTCCTACTATTAATACAAATAATGATGTTAGTAATGTTGCAGGGAATAGGAATGTAGTGATGTTTTGCCCTTTTGTTACGACATATTATGACAATGGCTAGATAGTTAGGGACATTTTAAATAAAAATTGGAATATTATCAAACTGGAAACAGATTTGACTATTAGGTTAGGAATTAATCCTAACATCATATATAGGAGGGGCCCCAGTTTCAAAAATATTTTGGAGCGACAGTCAGTAGCCACTAGTGTGGGTAAGATGTTTCCTTGCGGTACATGCAATCAATGCAGATATGTATATAATGGGTCAAATATAAAAGCAGGCAATAAAAAAATCCAAATCAGGGGTAGATATAGCTGTTATACACAAGGGGTAGTGGATGTTGCATGCTGTTCAGAATGTCCAACATTTTATGTTGGAAAAACCAAACATAAAATATCCCAGTGGATTTATGAGCATATTTATGACATCTCCCATAGCAAGGGCACAAATGCGCTTTTTAAGCACATAAGTAAATTTTCTATTCACAGTTTTAAATTTCTGGTAGTGTACCAGGTTATCAAAGACCCCCTGGAAGGACCCTGGAAATTAGTTTTAGAAAATAAAGAGACCCGGTGGCAAATATATCTGAATGCTGGATAGCCCCCCGGCGCTAAATGAAATGATTTCCATCAATAACCTCCTTAAACTAATAACATATGATAGATAGTTTATAACATTTGCATTTGGATATAAATATGTGTATACAAATATATTTTATAAAATATATGATCCAAAAAGTATTAATTGTTTTTTATCACTCATCATTTTTAAATTTTGTATTGGAGCTGTTATTGGCTGCTGCATTATATGATGTCATGTATTATCATTATATAAGGGTTGCTTAATGTAAGACGGTTCATCTGAAGAAGTTTGGTAATTTATCAGACGAAAGCACTAATAAATTGTGGAAAAATATAATTTTGCCTTTTTCTTGCTGCCAGACAGTTGTTTTTTTTATTTACCTTGTCCAGAAATGAAAGAAATGTTATAACTAAGGATCTAGGTGGAGTATTTGTTGAGTTAGAAGGAGGTTCCCTCAGTACTCTATATGCCCTTTCAATTCCAAATGAAAGTCCCTCTTTCAAGTGTAAAAATTCAGGACTCCAGGTGGTTAAAAATGTAATAATGTCTTCACCTTCAGTGTTTTCAGGCTTACCAAAGATCCTTATGTTGTTTCTCCTTTCCCTGTTTTCTAAGTCATCTATTTTGTTAAGCAGTCATGTATTCTTTTTAAGCAGAAATTCTTTTTGGAATTCTTCCTCTTTGAGTCTCCCTTCAATGTCATTTAGAGAAGTCTCTATATTTGTTATTTTTGTGTGGTGTTGCTGTAATAGTTCCTTAAGAGTATCAGTCTGTTTTTGAAAATTTAATTTGAGGTTTTCTAAGTCATTTTTAAAGCCATCCATCATCAAAGATAGTTTATGTAAGGTAGATGTTATCAATTGCAGTTATTTTTTCAAAGCAGCATCTGGATGAGAATTCCTTGAGTTGTTTATATTCAGTGACTCAATATATCTCCAAGTTACTTGAGAGGAAAATGTTTGTATATCTCCACCAAAATTTATATTTATGTAGTTTAGTAGTTTATCTATATATTTCTGGCATTTTAAACTTGAAAACAATAAAATTTTCCTATATTATTATACTAGTTTATGGAGCTCTCAAAATTCACTGCTCTCAGTTGGCCATCTAGGCTCTGCCCGTAGACTGCCCTTCTTACCACTGTGGAGACATGGTGATTAAAGGTAAAGTTTCTGTCAACCTGTGTCCCCAGGTCTCTCACCACTGAGTGCATATTTAGGGTGTTGTTATTGATGTGGTAGTTAGCAGGAACATTGCTCTTACAGAAAGGTTTGATAATACATTTTTTGCATTGAGTTTAAGGCCATGATTTTAACACCAATCATTTGTTTGTGTAAGACCCTCTTTTAAAATATTGACATCCTTTGGAGATTCTATGACAACTCCCTGTTTGCAGTCATCAGCAAACATTATCAGCCACAGACCTTTAGTTTTTGCTTGAACTTCAGAGAAATAGATTCCAAACAGTAGAGGTCCCAGAACTGATCCTTGTGGAACACCACTGGTTACAGGTCTGCTGTTGGAGGTGGAGTACCCTATTTTGACTATATGAGTTCTATCAGAGAGCCAGTTAGCAACCCATCTAACAATATAAGGGTTGATGCCTAGTTGGGTGAGTTTGTCAATGATGCTTGAGTGGGAAGTAATGTCAAAAGCCTTGGCTAAGTCTAGGTAGGCTGTATGCACAGATTTCCTCTCATTCAGGGTCCTGGAGACTGTCTTGAAGAAGTCCATCAGGTTTAACAGGCATGATCTCCCTTTGACAAATCCAAACTGAGTACGGTCAAGTATTTAGAGATTACTCATATCTTTGTTAAGGTCCATGATGATTCACTCCATGGCCTTGCAGATAAGGCTAGTCAAGCCGGATAAGGAAAACTTCATTCTCAGTAATCCATCAGCAATTTGGCTAAAGTAACCTTTGCAACTGATTTTTTTCAATTTAGATTCTGCAAAGGACACAAATAATTGTCTTTCTAATTTCTTTTGTTTTTTGAAGGTAAAAATGTAATTGTCTGTGGACATCCAATAAATGTAACATATTCACTTTTGTTTGCAAATTTAGGAAAGAAAACTGGCAGATTAATGGACTAGTTAATATAGTATTCTGATACCACCTTAGAAAAGAAAGAAGCACTGGTATGTAATATTCTCTATCCTTATGAAAAATCAAGTAGAGAGGTTTAGAGGACAATGTTTGAAGTTCTGAAATTCTTCCAGCAGAGGTAATGACCACTAGAAAGATAGTTTTCCAGATCAGGAATTAAGATCACATTTACCTGCTGGTTCAAATGGAGAATGAATTAAGCCTGGCAGCACCCATTTTAAATCCAATAGTAGAGTAGGCTCTTCATATGGAGGTCTCAGCAGAAGCGTGTCTCTCAAAAAGGCTTTACAAAGTTTAGATGAAGCCAAGGAAGAAATTTTAAAACCAACATGAAAATTAGAGATCACTGCCAACTGAACTCTAACTGTTGAGAAGCTAGCTCTCTCATTAAAGATTGCTGTCAAAAATTCAAGTACACTTTGTACAGGAGCTGAGAAGGGATCAATGTGTTTTTGCTGTGACCAAAACCCAAACCTTTTCCATTTACGTCTGTAGAGCTTTCTTGTAGAAGCCTTATGGGAAAATAAAAATATGTGATGTACAGGGGGAAGAGAGCATTGGCTTGCTGGCTATTAATGGAATTGGAGAAACCACACTGTCAACTTTAGGCTTGAGATATCCAGGTGAAACATGTATGTTGGATGAGACAGGAGGTCTGGAATCAGATCCAGAATCTAAGGTGAGTAAAGTTAATGAGGCCAAAGGAAGGGGAACCAATTTTGTTAAGGCCAGTAAGGTGCAATGAGCATGACTCTGCTCTTCAGTCTGGCAGCTTTCTGCAGAAATCTGGGGATCAAGGGAGCAGGGCATAAGCATAGTGGAGACCAGAGGGTTGATCATGGAGTAGAGCATCCCTTGGTGATTCCACCAGAGAGGAAATCAGGGCAAAAAGGCTACTGTCCTTGTTAGGGGGAAGTAAAATGATCACAGCAAGGCTGGCCCCGTCAATGGAAAATCATTTCTGTCATGTTCATGTTGACAGACCACTTGTGAGGTAGTGGAATGGATCTGCTCACTTTGTCTTCTATCACATTGGACTGCCCCAAAATGTGCATTACTATCAAAAATGACGTTGAATGAGATCACCTATTGCCACATTCTGAGGATTTCTCAACACAAAGGGTAAGACCTGGTTCCTCCTTGTTTGTTGATGTACCAAATTACTGACATGTTATCTGTTTGAATTGCAATTGCCCTGAAAGGGAGAGTGTCTTGGATTGCCTGCAATGCTAAGAATACTGCTCTCATTTCTAGGACATTGATATGCATTTTGGCCTCTTCATGGTACCAAGTGCCTTGGACTGTTTTCCCCAGGAAGTACCCCCCACACACACACATCATCACACACACAATCTGGAATGTGTCTTTGGTCACTATGGCATTGTGATGATGGAGAATGAAAGGACAGTCTTGTAGAATCGGAACTGATCGAATCCATCACCAAAAGTATTTTTTGCCTGCCTGAGTGATTCTTATTTGGGCTGACTTTCGGTGATAAAGAATCAATCTTTGTGCCACTAGCATCCACTGAAGAATTATCATATGAAATCTTGCTAAGGGAACTAAAATTATGGCAGCTGACATTGACCCCATGGCCTGAAAAATTAACTGGGTTGAAATTTTGGTGCTGTGCACTATTTTCTTGAACTGGAATCTGATAGCTTGCACTCTTGCTAGAGGAAGAGAAGCTGTCACTGATATAATGTTGAACATTGCTCCTATAAATTTCAATGTTTTAGTCAGTTGTAACTGAGATTTGTTGTAAGTCTGGAGTATGTAACCACTTGCTCTGTTTAGTAGATGCTTGGTCAGGGTGGTAATGAGCCAGTTGTCTAAGTATGGAAACACTCTGAATCCCTGCAGTCTCAAGTGAGCTGCTACCACTGCCATGTACTTGGTGAACACCCTGAGGGCTGTGGTGAGGCCAAAGGGCAGTGCTCTGCAGTGATAATGACTGGTTCCAAATAGAAGCATAAATACCTTCTGAATTGTCTGTTCATTTTTATGTGATAGTACACATCCTGAAGGTTTGTTGAGCACATCCAGTAGTTCTTGCTCAAGTAGGGCACAATGGACTGATCTGTGACCATCCAAAACTTTGTGTGTTGAACTGATTTATTGAAGTCACTGAGATCCAAAACTGGTCTCCAGTCCCCTGTTTTCTTTGTCACTAAAAAGAATCTCGGGTAAGTTCCAGATACAATCTGTTGTAGTTGGACCTCTTGATGACTCTATTTCTAGCAGCTTTTATATTTCTAGTGCTGGTGATTTCCTCTGATTGGGTGGAACATTGGGAATTTTGTATACAGGTGGGGGTGTTAGGGAAAATGCTATTATACAACCTCTAGAAGTAATCCTCTGCATCCATGTATCTTTTATTATCACTAGCCAAGCTCTCTGGTGCAGGGATAGTTAACATCTGATTGCCTCTAGAGGGGGACTACTGGGCCTCCTTTCAGGAGCGCTGATAGGGTCTATCCGAGAAAGAATCTCTGAACTCTTGATTTTGCATGCCTCCTCTGCCATGTGGGTGGCATCATCCATTTGATTTCACCCTTTGCCCCTGGGGGAACTATCTCCACGTGGATCTTGGAAAGAACCCTGGGACTTCTTGAGCCACATCTTTTGACCATCTCATTGATTCATAGAAAAAGATATTTGGGAGGTGGTCAAAAAATGTATGCCCATTGTAGAAAGGGTCTTTCCAACTTTTTCACACCTAGAGAGTGTGACATTCACTTTTAGGCCAAACAACGAACAGCCATCAAAAGGTGCATTGGTTAACGATGACTTGAAGGACTCAGAAAAATCACACAAGTGCATTCATGGAAATTCTTGAATCTGACACCCTTCAGGCACCTTTGGCTGCATGCAAGATAAGCCCCATGCATGAATTTGAAATGCACTTGAAGGGTAGCCAACTGTGAAGCCACAGAAGATTGAGCCTCTGCAGCAGTGGTCCCAGCAAAAGCTTTTGAAAGTTCATTGATCAAGTCCCCTTATAATCTTGTAAAGTGTGCCAAATGCTTTAGCAATCAAAGGGCAAAGATCGGTGAAGCATAAACATGCTTCCAAAATATGTCCATTTCCCTAGACTCCCTGTTAGGGGGATGGACAGAGTAACTCTGCTCAGCAAGTTCCTTCTTGGTGGTTGATGCCATGACCATGGCATCTACAGGCATCCCCTTACTTCGGAATTCCTTACCTGCTGGTGGAGCCAGAATCCGATCTGGTCTCTTGGGGATTGGCTCAATTGAGTCAGGTTCCTTTTATGCCCACCTAGACATCAAGTCAATGAGCTCAATGGTAGGTGGAGTGACCCAGGAGGTAGATGGATCAGCTACAAATGCCTCCAGGAATACTGATTCCTCTATGGAAGGATGATCAGAGGATCAACCACCTCTCTGTTTAAGGATCTCAAGAATGTTGCTAAATGAGACACTTTTAGGAGGTGATTGTGGTGACCCTACCCTTCATCAAAATCAGTATCCTTGGTGACTAAGTCCTAAGGGGAGTACAAGTGCCTCCTTTTACACTTCCTCTTCCTAGCATCAGTGGGATGTTAAGGTGAAGTATTGGGAGAGACAGTGAATCCCTGATGGGTGGTCTGGAGACTTTGGGCTGACTGTCCCTGTGGCATAGAATGATGTGGCCCAAGGCACAGAGATATCTGGGGTCCAGAAGGAATATCTGAGAGGATAAGATACATCTGCTCTGCCGGAGCAGAGAAAACTCTCTTCATCACCTCAAAGGCATAGTGCTCTGGGGAGAAAAAATACAATGGAGACAAGAGGCCAGGCTTCTGGCCCACTGACTATCTCTGCCCAGAAGGCAATCTACCCAAGGCTGAAGTCAGAGCATAGCTGTCCAGTGCTGAAGCTCTGATGGGTAGAGATGGCTCAGAAAACTTCAAAGTCAACTCCAACACCTTGGATCTGACAGGACCACTTTATCTCTGAGAGTCTTCTGGCATTGATGACATTGCCGTATGTTTTGGGGCCATCATGGAGACACAGGCATGTTCAAATAGGATGTATGAGGAAATGCTTAGAGTTGTAGATGTAGTACAGGCTGATATGTGTGACTGCCTCCATCGCATTTCTGATTCAGTGGATTGGATGAATGACATGTTGGAATGGGCAGTGTCTGTGATGGAACATCTTCTAGAAGGGGGAAGGCATCCACGTGGACATAGGTCAGCCACATCATCTGATGTTAGCCAATATGGCTGTGACCAATCATGCTCCTGTAGTGGCACTACTTCCATTGCTCCATCAGTGGTTTAGGTGTCGACACACTGACATGGTAGGCCATGGGGTCATGGTCTTGGGTGTACTCATGTGGAGAGCTCATCCAGCAGACATCAGTCACATTCAGGTAGCAGCAGTGCATCTGACCATGGGCACAAATGCGCCAGTGCAACTCCTGACAGAGCCAGTTCTCAGGGTTGAGGATGACACTGATGAACTGCCACAAGTACCATGCATGGCTTATACCTGTCTGACATACCAGGATGTAGAGCTAGCACAGAGAATCTAGGTTCTTGCAGATACACATCAATTTCACCTGGAGTGTCCATACAGACACACACACACACACACACACACACACACACACACACACACACACACACACACACACACACACACACACACACACACACACACACACACACACACACACACACACACACACACACACACACACACACACACATATTTATTTGTTTACTGGGGGGTCCAACTGAGCTGGTAGCCCTTTTTCAGTGGTGGCTCAAGGAGAAAAGTTCCAAAGTGCAATTTAACTCACATACATATCTCATAACAGTTACATGGATCAAGTCATGAGGCTTGCAGTTCATTCTGTCTCAGTAGCCATTGGCTACTTTATCCAAATGCCTGCCTGTTTTTATTTCTTACTCACATGCACTCATTACCTTTTGTGTCAGCCTAGGCCTCCTGCCCCCCCCCCCACACACAACACCCTTTGAAAATGATGATAGCAGTGCCACATCCTAGTTTTCTATCTTTTGGTTTCAGGGATACATAAGTATTTTGTCTGATGCCCAAGGTGCATAGCTGACTTAGTGCTTAGTATGTCTGTGTTTGTGATGCTGTTTTGCAAATTGCACTGCTTTCTCTCAGGTTTTTGTAATGCATACATCCCTCCCTACCTCTTAGACCAACAATGCTGGACCAATCTTTTAATAAAAGTGGGACAAAGGCTAACAGTGGGGCTAGTTTGTAAACATTGTGGTCTTGCAAATGTAGACAGTTGATAGAAAAACAGGATTTGCATTACTATGTTTATTTTTTTCTAAGGGATATGAAATCTGAAACTGAAATGTCTCGTTATTTTCTAACTTCACTCTTTAATGATTTTCCACTACAAAAGTATAATGTCAATGAAAGAATATTAGTATTCACTGTCTTTTCAAAACTGTTGGTAGCATGAATATTAGCTTGAATAAAAAGCTGCAAGAATGATATGAAATATAAAGGGTTAATTTAGGAATAGTATAAAATGCTGAAAAATAGGAAGTAATAAGTGTGCTGGCATAGCTTAATTAGATATTGGCATCCATGTAAAGGAGTATGTTATTAAGAAACAAAGTCTGTAAAAATAGCTGCACAGATGGCAGCTGGAAGGACATCAACGAAGTAAAGAGATGTAACATCAAGCAAGATAAAGTTGGAACATCAAGTTTCAAATAGTGCTGGAACACCATGTTTCAGATAATGCAAGACCGAGTTTCCTTAGACCACCGAACTTGTAAAAGAATCAAGGGCAAATCATAAATTAGAAGAACAGAGAAAAGTATTATAAAAAGGAAGAGTGTAATACATCAGAATGAGAAAAAAAATCAGTCTTTTGGTATAAATATGAGTGTGTATAAACAAGCTTTGGGAATTTGCCATAGAGAGCTGACAGCATCTGAGTTGCATGCTTATAGATCCGAAAGGAAAATGCAATAGTAAAATGTGTATTAACTGAAGGAGTTTGTCTCTGTGTATTTATTGCCGTTAGTACAATATAGTAATAAGACTAGATGGTCACAATAAATAGTTAAATATACTTTGGTATGCATGCATGTAAATGCAAGTAACAGGAAGAAACCAACAGAAGATGATATATAATTTTTCAATGGTGAGCCACAGTTGACGAACCGAATGGTTTCTTATTGTGACAACTACAGCTTCTTTTTTCATTTTATTCAGTTAGTACGTCCAGTTGTAGTGCAAACATTTACCTCCTTCTTATGCACAGTGTCCAGCTGCAGAACAGTGCATCTCTGCAAGTTACACAGGTCCTGTACATTCACACAGCTCAATCTGCCAGCTGTGTTTGACCACCTTTTGGGAGAATCAACCAGGAACTTTCCACGCTTTCACAATGGAAGACTTGGCCACCTTCCACACAGAAACTGGTAATTTTCTTTTTGTTTCTCATTCTACAGCATGGATGCCATAAAACACAAAAGTGTACAGTGTAAGACTACATTTCAGGTAGACAGTAATAATAGTCCAGCACATGTATGGTCAAAATTTAAAGATTGGTATAAACATAATTGTAGCACATGTAGTACTTTACTAGGTAAAGCTGATGTCAATGCTTTATCTAAATGCATTACGTTTGACTGGTATCTAAAACAGCAACATCATTGGTATAACAGTAATCATTTATTGTACAAGTCATATGAAACTGCTTTCTGTGTGCAGTGTCATAAAAGTAATGGTAAACAACCAGATGCATTATGTCCAGTCACCACATGCAAAATGTTAATTTCAGAGTTACAATATCAGTCAAGTCAGTTATTTACATAATCTTCTGTACATCTTGCTAGACAAAAGTGGCATAAAACCACTGCACATTATAAAACAGATAAGAACAGAGACAAGGTTCATGGTTTACTGACCAAAAGATTTAATAAACGTCTAAGACACAGTCAGAGTGAGTTCAAAAAGTTCAGACAGCATATGCAAACACTTTTTCAAAAGTGCATAAGAGCCTTAAAGTCAGCAGAACAGAATACTGACAAATATAATCTGGTTAGTAAAGAGTTAAAGCAACAGCAGTTAAATACGCTGATAAAAAATAATTTACGATGTACTATTCTACATTTAGAAAATGGTTAAGCGTACACAGCACAAACTTTCATTCAGTTAAAGCAAGGCACTTAAATGGTGATTTTAAAACCATTTCAAATAACAAAACAGTTCTAGGGCATACAAATCAAATAAAAGTAGTTAAATGCAGTAAAGACATGACATCACAAGACTGACTGCATGTATTTTATTTTCACCTAAAGTGCAGCAAAAGATAGACAACAGCAAATGTAAATCATGTAAATATATTTGTTTTAAGCATGTGTTAGTTAAGCCAATATTTCTTTTGTTTCTTACAATATTTTGTAATTGTATAATAAAATAAAAAATAGCAAAGACTCCAGCAAAAACAGTATTCAAAAACAATATTATGCATAGTCAAGCAAGTTAATGTTTATTACAACTGCATTCTAATATCAGGTTACAAGTATATAAATGAATGACTGAAAGTACGAGTAAGTGCTGAAGGAGTTATGGGTTAAGCATCTGCAATGTGCAAAAAGAAAAAATAAATAAGTTATGTGAGCTCAAATCTTTCCAGGCTGAAATGGGTAGTTACAAGAAATGTCGCATAACATAAAATGTTACTGGTACTGAAATTTATAAGGTCAAGGAAAGAAGACTGGTTGCCAGGTCAAATGGCTTAAGTTTTTCTAAAACATTATTGTTAAGTATTCATGTACAGCTTAGCAAAAAGCACAAAAGTATACAAAAAACCTGTTTGGTAATTGTTATAAGATGTCATACTTGTGCGTACATGTCATTAATAATCTGTTTGCAAATAAATACAATGAGTACAGTCAGTACATATACTATAGTATGCAATTAAATTATACAGGTCCCTTTACAAAAAGGGAGGGTTCAAATAGCTACTAATAACAGTAAACGTCTTTTCAAAATGGGTAAAAGCAATTCCTACTACAACCTTGGCAGTATAGGCAACAGCAAAAGCTTTATAAAAATTTTTCTGTTTTAATGTGTAAGACCAAAGTGTCACAGTCTAGGTAACAGCCAAACGGCAAGCATACATTCAATTCCCACAGCATAAAACAAATAAACAATACTGCAATAAAATGATGTATACTACACGGAGAAAGGCATACTTTTAGTTTTACAGTAACTGTGTAAACAGTACTGCAAAATAGACTAAAATAAAGGTAAAAAGTGTTAATACCAAAAATATATTTTAATGTTTCAAGTAATGTAATTAGCAGGCTTCAGTTTAATGCTAGGTTTGAAAATTTGACTGAGTATACATTACAGCCATGTATATACAAATGCAAAATCAATCTGTACAAGCAAGTGTATTCTGTACAGTATATAGTAAATGGTTTATCTATGTAAATAGAGTAACAAGTCAAAGCTTGACATTTGTGACATATGTGTTTTTTTTTAAAAACAAGACTGCAATGCCTTTGCAATAAAATCCTTAAGCATTGTCAATAAATTACTGCATAGGACATCATTGTATAGAGTCATTTTCAGATTCATCCAGTTCTAATGGTAATGGTTGTCATCATTGTGTTGACAATATAAAACTGTGTTAACTTGCTCTATCAAAAGAAAACTAAAACTTTTGTTTCCCAATGTGTTTCTAGTTAATAGCAATATAACTTGACTAAAAAGTACATATTTAAAATAAAACAGAGGGAATGTATACAGTGTTAGATATGTTTGAAAATGTATAAATGCATGTGCACATCTATTTGCTAGTTAGATGCATGTACACATCTGTTGCTATAATATATGTTGAAATAATATAGTTAGTTAAATATATGTATTTCTGTTTGCTAGCATACATATATTCTGGTACAGCTTGAGACAAGCTGAATGTTCAGTGTCTGGAACATGCTTCAAGGACTATAAATAAAAATACAGCTGTGAGACAAGGCACGCAGCATTCAACACAGACATCTGCATTTCATTTGCATCATTCTAAACATCAAAACAGAGTGAGTTACAATATTTCACGAATAAAACTTAGGAAAATGCTACACAAAATAGAATACAAGACAATTTCAGTTGTAAAAGGCATACAGCATGTACCTTTGGAAGGCTAACATTTAACACAAATATAACAGCATGGTTAGCTAAACAAGGTCAGTCATACATAAAAGTAGAGAAAAAAATCAAAGACTAACAAACATTTTAATAAACAGCTCTATCTCTATTAGATGTTGCAATGTTGCACATTACCTCAAAAGTGTAATGGTTCTGACAAGGGAAGACATCATACAAAAATATCACACTGTGTAGACAATAACACAAAAATAAGAATAAACTCAACAGGGGAAGAAAAGGGTATAATTTCTACCAATACTCTGTTTATTTGTATAAACAGCACAGTAATGGAAAGAAAAGGACCATGGGTTGAAATACTTACCATTTTGGGTAACAGGCCAGTACTTCATACAGAACAAATGGTAAAAATACCATCCATTTTTACTATGACAGGACAACAATACCAAAAAAAAAACAATATTACACTTCAATATTACATTTCCAAATTTTAAAGATACCAATTGCAGATTTAAAAGAGCTTGGTATGAAAACTAGTAGAACAATATATCTCACAGGTTGTACATTTACAAGCAGAATGGAAGTAAGTCATTACAAGTATCTTTGATAGACAGATTACAATTTAGTACTAATGTATCTAAATTTGTAAACTGAACAAAATGTTGTGTAAATGGACAATATTGCCTTCAAATTTCAAAATGTTTAAGTGGCACCACAGTCTGTATGTGTGGTTTCAAATAACCCAGTGTTAATAGTAAAAAATAAAAACAAAAGCTGATACTGCCCATAACTGGTGGGACATATTCAGAAGATGGTCATCATCTGGGACCAAATTGCTAAATTGGTTAATACATCCTGTGTTTGGTAGTCTTAAGAGGTCATAATAATGGCAGCTTGGAATTGCATAATATGCTGCAGATTAAGAAGAGTTACAATAACTCAACAAGTTATGATTGTAAATATGAGCAAAGTGGTAAATGCTGTAAATGATAATGCTAATGAAACAAATGCAGTCTTTTCTTTAACTAAAGTTTAGTCCATTCCTCAAAAATTAAAATAAAATAACTGGGAACTGAAAGAATATTAGTATTCACTGTCTTTTCAAAACAGTTGCTAGCATGATTATTAACTTGAATAAAAAGCTGCAAGAATGGTATGAAATATAAAGGGTTAATTTAGGAATAGTATAAAATGTTGAAAAATAGGAAGTAGTAAGTGTGCTGGCAAACATATGTAGCTTAATTAGATATTGGCATCCATGTAAAGGAGTATGTTATTGAGAAACAAAGTCTGTAAAAATAACTGTGCAGATGGCAATTGGAAGGATATCAATGAAGTAAAAAGATGTAACATCAAGCACGATAAAATTGGAACATCAAGTTTCAGATAGTGCTGGAACACCACATTTCAGATAATGCAAGACTGGGTTTCCTTAGACCACCGAACTAGAAAAAGAATCAGGGACAAATCATAAATTAGAAGAACAAAGAAAAGTGTTAAACAAAGGAAGATTGTAATATATCAGACTGAGAAACAAATATCAGGCTTTTGGTATAAATATGTGTGTGTATAAACAAGCATTGGGAATTTGCCATAGAGAGCGGACAGCATCTGTGTTGCATGCTTGTAGATCCGAAAGGAAAATGTAATAGTAAATGTGCATTAACTGAAGCAGTTCATCTCAGTGAATTTATTGTACTTAGTACAATACAGTAATAAGACTTGGTCACAATAAATAGTTAAATATACTGTGGTATGCATGCATGTAAATGCAAGTAACAGCAAGAAACCAACAGAAGGCAGTATATAATTTTTCAGCCAAACTGCAGACATTCTGTGAAAATCTGTACATTTGAGAGGTATGAAGGTGTGAATCTTTAATGCATGAGGCCTATTAGTTGATAGAAGACACATGTATTCACATAACACACTGCTGTCACATCTTGATGTAATTTCTATAAAACTCACCTACCTTATACATACTTACATTATGAAGTAACAGTATTCAAGGCTATTACCTTCATTTGTATTCTTAGACATTTTATTTTCTATTCCAGTTTCAACACTTACATTTGAAATCTGGCAGTTGCAAGAGTTTTATTTGAGGCTGATGCTATCTGATGCTAGCAGTAAACAGCCATTACATGGGTAAGGAAAGGTTGTGAGTGTTGCCTGGTATCAATGTTACTGTATGTATGTGCATAGGATGAAGGTTTTAGCTCCTTAGGTGGTGACTGTGTGTGCTATCCATTGCCTCTTGACCAGTATGAGGACATATTGTGGATGCCTACATCTACCTACACCCACAGTGGCTGCTGGTTCCCTGTCTGACTCCTCAAATGCATGTGGCTATGGTGACCTTACCAGTGGTGGTGGGATGTGGGGCCCTTCCCATTGTTGTTTCTGCTAAAGCTGTTTTCTTAGGATAATGTTGTGAAGCATGATACAGATATTGAGCATTTCAGCACATGTATGGGGATTGTATTGCAGGACTCCCCCAGATGTATCTAGGCACTGGAATCACGGCTTCAGTAGCCCAAACATATGCTCTATGATATTTCTTGTTTGAGCACGTGCCTCATTATAGCTTTCTTCAGCTGGTGTGTGTGCATTTCTGATGGGCATCATCAGCCACAGTTCCAGTGCATAACCTGCATCCCCCAGTAAATGACCCTGTGGGATACCACCCTAGTAAACATCTCAAACAGCTGACAGATGTGCTAGATATGTGAGTCATGGTAATTGCCTGGGTTGCCAGCACACATGTTCAAGATGATTCCCTTACCATTGAACATGACATAGCAGTTAATGGAGTGGAAGCACCTTCTATTTATGTACACCCTTCCATGTTCCCCAGGTGGTGCTTTTGATTTCTACATGTGTACAGTATATGGCACCCAAGACTTCAGGGCAGTGTGCTACAGGTTAAAACTCCTGCATAGTTCGGGCTCTGTCCTCAGGTGTACAGGGAAAATATATGCACTCACTGGCATGTTGTGGCACAGCATTCCAGAATTGATGGAGGATCCTAAATGCTGATGCAAGTGACATATACCTCTCAACCTCCTAGAGCAAGAAATCTGGATAAAGCCATAAATAAAACTGGGACAAAGGCCCAAAAATAGGGACAATTTTTAAATATTGCTCTTACAAACTTAGAAAGTTGATAGAACAACAGGCTTTTCATCAGCATGAATTTTCTGAAGGATATGAAGTCTGAAATTCAAATGTCTGTCATTATGTTCTAACTTCAGTCTTTAATCATTTGCCACAAATTTGCCAGAAAACCACAATTTTATGAAAAACAGACCAAAAATATGTGGCAAAAATATGGACATTCTGCAAAATCTGTACAGTTGAGAGGTATGCGGTGTGGGACTTCCGAGCATATCCCCTCTGGAAGGTTCTTCTATCTAAAATTCTCAGTGCTATACATATCTTAGTCTCCACTGGGATTGGTTCCCCTCAACTTGCCCTTGCTTTCAGTTGAGGATGACAGTGATTTCAGAGTTCCTTTAGTGTATCTCCATCCACCCTGTAGCACTCTACAATTTCCACCTCATGCAAACTGTGAAAAGTTAAACAGGGTCTAAACATCCATCTCCTTCTTGGCCACTGTCTATTAACAACAGCAGCATAATCTTGGGCCTGGTGCACATACACATGAGTAAGAGCAACAGCCAACCCTAACGTTCTTTCAGTGAAGACTAGTTTACATGGCTGCATTCCAGTAGGTTTTGGAATTTGCAGGGAAAACTAGCACTGAGTCTACACAGTTGCTTTATAGCTTGTTGAATAGGTCCTCTATCTTGGATTGGTTGATTAGCATACAGTTTAGCTGCTTATGTTGTAATGATGTTTACTGTGTTTGCGTGGCTCCGCTCACTAAATACAAAACTGTGCACGATCGTGTGCATGTTTTAGCAGACTGTGTGGGCTTTATTGAATTTGCACCTATATCTTTAATTACAAGCCATCATCAAATAGAATCTCAAGTAAATGATAAAAAAGAAAAGAAAAAAAAATGACTGAAGTAAAAGCCACTCTCAAACTGTGGCCATGGTTTGTTTTCAGTAATCAACTTAATCTGCAATATTTGTAATCTAGCAGAAATAAGCAGAAAAGAACAGCAATTTAGATAAGACCAATCATGAATTTTACCCTGAAAACAAACAATGCATCTTCCTAAAATACTGGTGATCATTTGGGAATTATTTAAAAAATTTCACTCAAAAATCACTGACAACTTGCTCTGAATTACCCTGAATACAAGCTGCCATTGAACATGAGCTTTAAAAATAGAAGCCATGGCTTCTTAATGATAAGTAGTATATATCTTATGCAAATTGCCTGTAAAAGTATACCTGTATACAGAAGAGGGGACACACCAATATACAGAACAATACTTAACTTTTTCTATAAGAACAGACACTTCAGTGGAAAGTTGGTATTCAGTCCCTTAGGATAAACAGTACTGTATTTCAAAATATTTAAGGCTTCAACTTTTTCTAGTTAATTCTTATTCTGGATATTGTTCCACCCAATAAAAACCCTAAGTGCATACAGATTTGTACAAGTAGAACCATTAGTGCATTCATGAGATCTTAAGGGGCATTCAAAATAATTTGTAAAAAGTAGCCATAAAATGTTGTATACAAGTGCATAGGGTGATATGTCTTTTCTGTATTGAGCTGCTAGGCAAAAGACGCGTTGAGATGGCAATGTTGATGCTTTAATATTTTCCTATTATACAATATGCACAGAACATGTTGAGGGGGATCACATTTAGTTGTAGCAGAAGGGTGATTTAGAAAGCTTATGACAACTAATTAGACAGTGACCAGAAATATCAGACACCTCCGTAGTTGGCCTGGTGAAATGGGAAATCAGGTATAAGGGAAGTAGGTACACTTTAATGGCAAGGCTTATTGGGTGTTCAACTCTTCTAAGTAAAACTGAATGGCATGAAGGTTTGTCTATATACGCATGATTTGAAGAGGTTTAGTTTATGACATAAATGTTTAAAAAGAGGTGGTGCCTTTTGTGATTGTCTGAAGCAAGGGGTGCTTGCAGAAAAGGAAAGGGGAGTTTTTTTCTGGCAATTCATAGGGCAGAAGATGGTCCTTTGGAGCAAAACATTATGATTTATGATAAAAGACATGAGTACTGTTATGACCCTCCCTGATAATCACGAAGAACATTCTATGGATGTCATAAGTACTGAAGCATAAGTGCTAAGCATCATATTTAAAATGGAGTATGCTCCAATTGCCCACCAGATTTAGCAGGTGGGCATCTACTATAGAATGCTATGCTGTGGATTATGTAGAAATGCACCTTGTAATTTTCGGCATGGATTCAGTGCAAATATATGCTCCTGCTGATTAATTATGCTGATGAAGCACATTCATCAGCTTTCCCTGTCTGTGTTAATTAGTACTGTTTAAATGGATTGGTGGTAGGGAGAATTGGCAGAAGAGCTAAAATATTAGTTTAGTACTGTCTGGTGTTGTAATGGCCGAGCTTGTTTAGGGGTCTGGTTATAACTGCTGAAGGTAGCATGAAACAAGATGGTAAAGAACATGTACTGGGCACTAACTGATATTGCCCAAAATAAAGTTATATACTTACTGGTGTCTGCTTGGAATATATGGATAAACAATGATTTTGAGAGTGTGTAAAATGATTGCATATATAAAAGTTTTGACATAATGTATTTGTATTGAGAACAGATGATAATACCTTGACTGACTGTTACGAACACCTGGCACAATATGCATTAATGCATTCATAAAATCTGACTGTACAGTAATTAATATGGTGTGTTTCATTGTGAAGGAGTACAGGACAACATTGACTTGTATAGGTCAAAGTACAGGTCTAAGGAACAAAAATGCAGCAAAAAGTAAAACAAGTAAAATACCTTACAGGCAGCAGTTTTAACAATTCCCCATCTTATTTATTCTTCCTCTGAAGTCACTGCACTTCAGAGTTATACTAAGCTTTGTATTACAGAAATCTGAACTTTCTTTTTCTCCAAGGTGAGATGACCTTGGGATAAGACAAGCAAAGTAGTAGAATGTATGGGAGATCTTGCCATTGTACAAAACCACATCTTTAAATTAGCTCATTGTATTAATTACAGCAGTACTAGTTATATATTGTGGGTAAATTTGAAATGTTCTGCTGTGGAGTTATACATGATAGTCTTGCTAGCCTGCTCAGTTATGCAATTAGTGAATTTTCTATTAATAATTTCATTTCCTTAAGTACAAGAAATCATATAAATGGTTTCACTGAAGTGACAGAACATTTAAATAAAACATCTAACAGCATATATATCTATCTATATCTATGTATGTATATATATATATATATATATATATATATATATATATAAATGGCGTAAAACCCTCCAAAACACTTAATAATTTAATGAACTGCAGGGTTGCATGAAATCTTAAAGGAAATTTTCTCCATTTTGAGTAAATGATTTTAGCCATCTTTTACTGTTCCAGTGCGACTCACAAAATGCATATAAACAATACTGCACTTACATATTTCCCTGTGATTGATGTCAATGTATACAAATAATGGCAAAATACCTTTGACTTATGATGAAGTGTAGATATTTCAGAATATTTTCCATTCAGAATATGCATACAAGTGCAATTTTGAACAAGTATACCTGATCTTCAGCTTTGGTCACCTGAGCCAGAGCACTGTCTTATTTTGCTGTTAGGACCATATCAGTTCTTTATTTCATTTAGCATGCCTCCATTCCCCCTTTTTTCCTTCTTATTCACTGTCGCCATGTTATTCTTGTCACTCTAGTTCTATCATGTAATATTTTTGTATTTGTTCTCACTCTGTACCTATCTTCTCTAGTCTCGCAGTCATCCTTGCCACCTGGACCCTCCTTCTTGTGACTGTAATGAATTTCTCATGCAGTTTTTGTTTCAACATTTTTGTGACCCTTTCTATGGCCTTCCTATATCATGTTCTTTACATCTGAACCTAGTACTCTTTTCACCTCCTGTACTCTCTCCCTCCATCCTTATTTTATTCTTGTGATAAATTATAAACAGATTTCCCATGTATTCTCCCCATTACTTTGACAGATCTCCTCCAATACCCTCAGAGCTTATTTCCAGACCCATTTGCTACTACCATCCTAGAGCACATGCTTCATGCATACATCTACTTGTCCAAAACTTTAGCAAATTCTGTTTTCCTTCCTGCTCCCCATTGCCATGCTCTTTTGCTTTGAGAACCATCCTGGTATGACTCTTACGGTCTGATCTCATATACTTACATAGGCCGTTGCTACCCTCCAACATTTCCTAAATATTTTTGTGTATCTTTCCTATGGCCTTCTATCCTTCTTAACTATTCTACTTCCTTGTTTGATTATTTCATGTTGCTTCATCCTACCTCTTCCCAAGATCTCCATATCTTAGCCTGATCCTCTTTTTCAGATGAAAGTGCTCATTATTTTGAATAAAACAGATAATTTAAAGCTCAAAGGACTACTTCACATTTTTATTACTTGATTTTGAGAACATATACATTCTACTCTGGTTAGCTGTTTACCTACAAAATGCTTACAGGAATACAACAGTGAACTTTATCCATCCACCTAGAGCACTTTTTTTAGGCAATGCCAAATGGCAAAACTACAAACATAGCAAAGAAGACTCAAAATAACTTTAAGGTGTTACTGCTCAATAGAAGATAAATAAAACCAAACAAAAAAAAAACACACTCTACAAATCTTCCCCACTATTGAGGTTATAGGCATACATGCAGTTACCAAAACTTGGTTAACACCTTAGAAAGTTCTCTGGCAGTACAAGGTTACAGTGTCTTCCACACATTTAGACCAACAACAGGAAAGACAGGGACTAAAGATGGAGATGTCTTGATCTACGTTCTCAACAGATACACCTGTAGCTTGGTCAAACAGGATGATGTCACAGAGTTCAACCACATGAAAGTCATAGGTTCATAGGTGTACACTAGACTAATGACCACTAGAGCCATAACAAGTCTAGTCATGCAACCCAAATGTGACCCAAAAACTTGACTTATATAGATGGTAATTTACTGGAATGCCTCTGTCCATCAGAGACATAGGAACCAAACCAAGGGTGAAATTCTGATTATCCATCCACTGGTCCAGGTTGTACTTAAAAAGGGATTGTGAGGAGCTCTGCTTCACATGGATGGGGAATGTGTTCCAGAGAATGGGAATATTTTTGTACTACACTGTTACATAGTTATTGCATGCGCCATGGAGCTTATTCTCTGAGAAAAATATCTATCTCTCCAACATGCCTGTTTATGTTGCAAGCAAAATTTAAGCCTTTAATCTAGTAGTTCTGATGCTGTTTGTTTTGCCGATGTGCAAAATGTTTATCAAACAGGGTCCAGGCTGCCCTGTATGCCGGGCAACGTTCACCTCTCAGACGTCTGTATGATACTGTGTAAAGAGTCAGGGCTTTGAGGCAATCACCACAGGACATTGTGCTTACTCCCTGTATTCCTTTTGTAAGGAAACTTTGTGTACATTACAGTGTCTGATCAGGTACAGGGGGCATTATATTCTATGATGGGTCAGATGAGGACCGAGTACAGTAATATGATGACCGCTCTGGACTTAGATGCTATGCCTTTGCTTACAACTTGAGCCACATAGAAGGATTTTCTTACTACCTTGAACACATGCTGCTCAAAGGCTAGGTTACTGTCTATATGAGTTCTCAGATCCTTGACTTGTGAATCAACGTTTAAGGATGCTTTATTGATGACATAGTTACCCTGGGTGGTAGACTTCCCAAAAAGTACTATAATGTATTTCTTTGTATTGAGTTTTAAGCCATGGCTTTAGCACCAAGAATGTATCTGTATTGGACCTTTCTGAAGGGTATTCTCAACTTGGGGTGGAGGGTTAATTACTGTTCCCTGTTTGCAATCATCTGCAAACTTGGTCAGCCAAAGGCCATTGACATTGGCTTTGACATCTGAAAAGTACGTCAAAGAACAGCGGGCCCATCACAGAGACCTGCAGGACTCCAGTGGTGGCTGGCCTCCACATTGTGGAGGTGGCCACACTAATTCTAACCACCCCGGTCCTATCAGTGAGCCAGCTAGCTATCCAGCATGTTATAAAGGGGTTTATACTTAGTTCCATAAGTTTGTTGACAGTGCCAGAGTGGGTATTGTATTAACTGCTTTAGGCAGATAAAGATAGGCAGTATGCACCATTTACCCCTCATTCTTTGCCTTTGTGACCTTTACAAAGAAGTCTACCAGATTCAGTAAGCATGACCTTCCTTTGACAAAGTCAAACTGGGGTGTATATAGTGTCTGGTGGTCTCCTATGTCCTTGCTGATAATTTCCATGAAAATTATTTTCATCGCTTTGCAGGTAAGACTAGTCATACTAATGGGTCTGCAGTTTTGCAGGATCTGTCAAAGGCCCTCCCTTATGAAGGTGGATGACCATTGCAGTCCTCCATTCACACAGTGCAAAGCCTGTTTTAAGACTATAGTTCAATGATGACTCCAGGAGTCCTGATAAGTCATAATTCAGACTATTCAGGAGGCATCCTAGGATGTCCGGGACCCATTGAGGCCATGTTATTCACTTTAGTGAGTGCAGCCAGCACACTCACCCTAGTTATAGCTGGAGGGACTTTGTTTGAGGATATTTTTAAGGGGATGATTGGGGGTGGGGGGGTAACTTTGGAACTGAATTTGTTTGCTAACAGGTTCACTATATCAGGTTCATTGAATATGGCACAATTAACCACTAGTTCAGCACATTGCTGTGTGTATTGTTTCTGACACAGTTATAGAAGGCCTTATGGCTATCTTAACCACAAAATTGGATTTGCTTGACCTAGTTAGCCCTCTTAGTTGCTTATTTACTTTGATGAGAGAGAGTTTCTATCTTTATGGGGATTACCCTTCCTGATTTTTGCCATATTATTTTTTCTTTTTGTTGTATATCCTGTTTAATTTGGGATGCCACCAGCGTGGTTTGTTTCTAGGGCTAGTCCTGGGCTTAAGCCTGGTAGATACATGAGCCTCTATACAGCCATTGGCATGGTTGTACAGAGTTTCTGAGAGGAATTCAGCACAAGCTGCTGTGTTTTCTGGGTTTGGAGGGGCAATGAATTTTGACAATCCATCATTTAATAAAAGGTAATTGGCCTTGGAGTAGTTCCTAACTTTTACTGGTTTTAATGGGATTACAGAATTGATTTTAATTTTGAAGGAGACAACTTTATGGTCTAACCTTACCAGGGATGATGAGACATTATGTGGGATGCAGCATTCTCCCATATTTGTAAGCACAATGTCCAGTATGTAGGAGCCTCTATTGGGTGTATTCAGTATTTGGTCAAGAGTATTTGTATTTACGAAGTCCTGGAATCTCTCTGTCCGTATATTAGAGGCTGTGAAGGATTTCCAGTCTATAGAGGTGTAATTAAATTCTCTCATGATTAGGGTGTTAGGTTGGATGGTAAGTGTCTCCAGTAGATCCAAGTATGCATTGTGAGCTTCTTGGGACATAGAGTGTGACCTATAGCTGGCCAGGTTATGATACAGGATTTCTCTATGGTGATCTGCATGTGGAGGAACTTCAGCGCATCATACTGTTTGACCATTCTAGAAGTATGCTTGTTTCCAATGTATATTGAGACACCTCTTCCTTTAGTCTTGGTAACTGCACAGACATCTATATTCTCGAGTGTGAGGAGGGCTTGGAGGGAGTGCTGATAAGGTCCCTTACCATATCCTTACCTAGTTCACCATAAATGCCCCAAGATTCTTATAGTTCTTACTTAGACCTATTAGAGGCACTCATCATAAAACTAAATACCCTATTTATGGGTGACTTTCACAACCTTTCTATATACTAGGAAACATAAACTGTCTCAAACTCACAGGCAGAATGCTTCCTAGACTTTAATAACATGAACACCCTGCACCAAATAGTGTGTGCTGTAACCAGAGGATCAAATATACTGGATCTAGTACTCACCAACATGGGAGAGCATTCAATTCTCTATGCCTCCCCATGGCATGTCATCACTAGTGAAGTCTCATCATAAAGCGGTCTCCTTTGAAAATTCAAGGCTCCCCCTAACTCCAAGACCACAAATACCTATGCAAACAAATAAATGGTTGCACAGAGACTGACGTACCTACCAAAGTAAGCCCAAAACAAACATACTACGAGAAGTAAACCCAAAACAAACACCAAAATTAAACCCCACTGGTGGAATCCTCACCTCATCAGGGTATATAACAAAAAAAGTCACAGCTAAAATCAGAAAGAGCAACTCACATAAAAAAGAGTTCTTTAATTCAACTAAACAAGAAGTGCAAAAGGTTTAATTAAGTTTAACAATTCCATCTAGAATGTCAGGATAGTTTCTTAGGCCAAGGACAATCACAAGGCCTTCTTCAGCTATGCACAGAACCTTAAAGGTAACATTCAGCAGTGTGCTAAACTGGTGGTTACTTGCACAATCTTCACTGAACAGGAAGTCATAGTCAGTGTACTGGCTGATAAATTCAGCTCTAACTTCACCTCCCCACCCCCAGGCTACCCCTTGTGAAATCCCTTCCAGCATACTCCTCACAAATATTAGCAGTGTTCAGGTTCTGGTGGTGCTTGCTAAGGCCAAAAACACTGTCTCAGTGGACCCAGGGCAATATCCATGGTTATCTCCTGAATAATATAAAACATGACCTATGAGGACCACTTGAGGCAGTCTTCAACTACAACCTTAAAACAGCTTATGTACCAAGTGAATGGAGAACCACAATGGTTATCCCTCTTCATAAGAGCAGTCAATAAACCAACTCCAGAAACTATAGCCCCATCAGTCTGACAAGTCTAATATACAAATCAATGGAGTGAATTATCATAAAAATGATCAATGAGGAAATTGGCAACCTAAAGACACCAGAACCATCCCAGTTTGGCTTTATTAAGGGAATGTTGTGCCTACTTAACCTGGTTGATTTCTTCAAGAAGGTCACCAAGACAATTGATGAGGGTAAAACAGTGCATACCACACACCATGACTTTGGTGAGGCATTTGATATAATACACCACTCAGACATTGTTGACAAACATGCCAAACTAGGCATAAATCATTACACAACTCACTGTATTGCTGACTGGCTCACAGATTGGACCCAAAAAGTCAGGACTGGTGATACTACTGAAACCAAGAATTTGGTCACCAGCAGAGCACCTCAAGGTTCCCTGCTAAATGAGCCTTTTTTTGGCACCTACTTCTTGGAAAATCGAGGCTAATGTCAAAGGTCTTTAGTTCACCAAGTTTACAGATGACTGTAAATTGGGAGCTGTCATACATTCCACCCCCACCCCCCATGGCATCAAGAGATCTAACAAAAATGACTGGTGCCAAAGCAACAGTTTAAAACTCAATGCCAAGAAATGCATTATAATTCCCTTTGGGGAAATTGTCCATCCAAGTTAATTATTCCATTGACTAGTCACCCCGAAGTGTCAGCCCAGTAGTTATTGATTGGGCAACATATATAGACAGCAATCTGGCCTTTGAACATCATGTAGCAACGATAGTATGAAAATCTTTCTATGTCACACAACTTATAGGTAAGGGTATGGCATCCATGTTCAAGGAGGTTATAGTACCACTCTACTCAGTCCTTATCAGACCTATCATTGTGTGCAATGTCCCCTTTGACATGTACCAAACCAGACACTTGCAACAGTTGCAACACTCACAAAGTTTTCTGACTGTGGACAGCCCATGGCATGAATACCCTGTCCTACACAGATCCCCTAAGGCATTATCTCTGTACTCAGTATTCTAAAGGTTGCTGAAATGTGATCTATGCCTGGCTTATAAGGCATCCTCATATCCAGCCCTGATGGATCTTTTGCACATCCACAAAACAAACAGCACTAGAAACACTAGATCAAAGGATTTGAACTTCACTTGTGACATAAACAGAACATGCTGGAGAGAGATATCTGACTCAAAGAATTCTTATGTTATGGAAGAGTCTCCCCATTTATGTGAAGCAGTGTTCATCCTCCCTGACCCTATTCAAGTGAAATCTTGAACATTGGGTGGAAACTGCCCATTCACCTCCACTCTGGCTCCAGTGTCTCTGATGGACAGAGGCTGTCAGTAAGTAAAATGTTCTCCGATTAGCACCCCCCACAAATATCTTACCTACCTCCTTACTAACATAGATGCCCAAGGTACTCAGGGACAAACTGGACTGGGGTACATGGCTAGGCTTTTAAAGACCTTAGTCACCATTAGCCTAGTAACAACCTATGAACCTATGTGAATTATTTCAGACAAGAATGTTTTTACATTTACTTTTACTTTACTAACTTCCTCTTCACTTGCTACAGATTATTCTTTGGATTTCTTCATAATACCTTCCATATTTCCATCAGTTCATTTTCCACTCTCTTTTTTTTCGTCCTGATGTCTGTCTTCACACCATCCTGCCAATTTTTCCTTGGACCTAGTGTTCCAGTACATTGCCTTTAACTATTTCATTTCCCCAGTTCTTTCCTTGTCCATTTCCCCTCCATGTATAACTTGCCTATCTCCATCATATCCCCCTTTTTCCTGCAATTCTGCTCCCATTACCAGTCTAACTTCTCTATGATCTGAGTTTCACTCCTGAATTAACTTGCTCCACAACTTTGCTGGCTTTAGTCTTACTAAAAAATGTCTGTCTAGCCTGCTTGCCAAAACATAATTCCTTATTTTTCCTTCTATATACAAAGCCATAACACCTACCCATATTTTTGTTAAATCGTCACTAATTTCCTGATTATATTTTCTTTTACATCATACCATTAAAGTTTATTTCAATGGGCACTATCTCTTGTTTTCTAATCATTTCCTAGTTTCAGTAAAATGATTGCAAAATCTTCTTCTGTACATAGTTGGTGAATAGATGTTTCCTGCCATCTACCAGTTTCCCTCTGTTCTGTGTGTCCAAATAATCCACTTACCCTGTTCATTTCTTTTCACCTCTTCTGCACACCTTTCCTAAACAGATAGGCTACCCCCAATTTCCCTTCTCCAACTTTGTAATCCCAATCCCCTTTACTGAACTTCCTGTTCAATATATTCCCACCATATATGTTTGGCTTTGTTTCCTTGTATTAGCATGATGTCTGCCTTATATCTAACAATACACCTGTGCAGTTTTTTTGACTGAGTGTGAATATCCACCAATGGTACATGTGAATACCAGTGTCTTCTTCCCACACACACACACCCACCCCCTTGACGGATAAGCCCTTGCACCTTCTCTGAGCAGTAGTGTGGGTAGTGTCCAAGCTCAAGCCCTTCCCCATCCTTTAGACTGTGGACCAGATTAGCATAACTCAATACTTTACCCTTGCAATACCAATTTAGGCATTCATTTCTCCTCATTACACTCCACTATATTGTTACTGTATAATTATTCCTCCCACTACATCTGTACTTCTGCTTTTAGCCAGTGCTGGCTAATTTCACTGTCTTATATTTCCCCTCTCATTTCATGCATTCTCCTCTTCTCACTATTTTCATCCTGTTGTTTCTGTGGTTTGATCAGCCTCTGCTTCCTTTCTAAAACTCTTGCCCCGGGATTCATGAAGCATGAGCCAGGCGCAGGAGTAGTGTAGGCAGTATAATGCCAAATATGGCAGCTGAGCGATTCAGGTACGATCCAATTCCACATGCACTACCAGCGTACGCCAGATCTGCGCAGCCCTCGGCTCAGTTATGCTAATCACCCCATGCGCAGTACTGCACCATGCAAATGAAGGTACATAGCGATTCATGAAGTGGTGCAGGCGTAGCGTAAGCCCACAGAAATGTAAACCAAAAAAAAAAAGGTTTACATTTTTCCAAACAGAACATCAGAGCTATGAAAGCGGACCAGACTCATGTATTACAAAGTTAACATATGCCAATGGCTAAATATACAGCCAATGGCATAAGAAAAGATGCACAACACCTAAAAAACAACATTTAATGTCATGTCCACAGTAACTCTAAGTACAACCGCAGGGCATGTGTGTGCAAATGGGAACACAAGGAAAATATATACAAATGTCATAAAATCACAATGTAATACAAATCATGATCTCACCATAATACTCAATGGTATGCATGGTACACCATAACCAAGCTGCAAGGGTTGCTAAGGGTCTGTGACAGTGTTCGACATGGTAACTATGAATTAGTAGTCAATGCTATGTAAATGAGGCAAGTAATAGTGAATCACAAACATCCCACCGGACTAAGGATGTACCATACAGCGCAGCACTACAACACCGAGGAGTGGTATGGAGGTATACATGACATCAGCAGTGGGGTGTGCCACCGTAGCTGTAAGCACATTGGAGCAATGCAAATCCGGCCTGCCCATTGCTAAGCAAAGCCGCAGGATAGGGGTGGGGATGTAGGTATAGCATCGTTTAGCTGAGAGAACATATGGTGCCGAAAGCACATGTGTACGCAGATGAAAACGTGCCCGAAACCCGGTACGTGGACGCACGCGCTGCACACCATAGCCCAAACAGGAAGGTTAGGGGAAGAAAATAAGGAAATGCCGCAGTAGGGTAATTGGAGTACAACTGAGCAATTAACACCTATTAACTCACAGTGGGCAATCGACGGCAGCTAACAAGTCTGCTCGCAGCAACCTGCAGAACAGGATAGGGGAGGTGTCAGATTGCAAAGAAAAGAGAACTGTCATATCAGAGCAAAGCAAACCTGCAGTAGATCAGCCATAGAACACATTTCGTAAAATAAGCCAGGTTTTGGAAAGTACAAATGAAAGCAGGCTGCTGGATGCATGCCAGAAAATGGGAGGGGAAATATTAAGAAATGTTAAGGGAAGGGCAAGAGGTAATCCACGGCAGCCAAATGTAATTCAACACCAAAGGCACCACAATAGCAGTACCTGTGGTAAAACACATAAGATACCCTGTAGCTCCGATTGTACATACACACCCTATGACATCATCAGTGTTCACAGCACAATAGTATAAAGTGTGAAGGCACCTCACACACACCTGTGCATTCCCAAACACTGCACCATCGGTGTAAACAGATGGGGAACTTTTACAATGTACATGTTGGGAGCTGCCATAGCTGTGATTCATCACCATGTGTTAGAGACTGAAGGTGTTGTGGAGGATGATGCTGACAACCACCGCAGGCCCCGGAGGAGGAGAAGATTGTTCAAACCAAGGGTAACCTACCAGGGGCTACATGATCTGGAGATATTAGAGTGTTACAGGGTGGACAGGGACATCTTACAGCAAATAGTTGAGCTGTGCCGGCCACGCCTGAGATCCAGAAACAACAGAGGGGAACCCATCCCAGTGGACATGAAGGCATGTGCAAGCATGCGAATACTAGCCACAGGTACCTTTCAAAGGCCAACTGGAGATATAATGGGGATCTCACAGGCATCAGCATCCAGGGTACTACACCAGTTCCTGGATGCCATGTTACCACATGCCAATGAGCATATATACTTCCCCCGAACTCAGGAGGAGTTGGCCAGCAATATGCGTCTCTTCCACCATGTGGCACACTACCCAGAGGTACTGAGTGCGATAGACTGCATGCACATACATATCAAGTCACCACCCAGTGAGCATTGTAGGCGCTACATAAACCGCAAGGGATACCACTCCATCAACTGCTAGGTTGTGTGCAATGCCCAGGGCATTATTATGGATATGTGTGCTGGCAGCCCTGGAAGCTACCATGACTCCCACATCAGGCATGCCTCACAGCTGTATCACGTATTTGTCAGGGGGGACATCCCACATGGCCACCTTGTGGGGGATGCTGGCTATGCACTGGAGCCATGGATGATGACTCCCATCAGAAATGCACACACACCCATGCAAGAACACCATAATGAGGCACATGCACAAACCAGAATCATCATAGAGCGTGTGTTTGGGATGCTGAAATCACGGTTCTGTTGCTTGGATATATCTGGTGGAGCCTTGCAGTACTCTCCAGGCACATGTGCCCACATCTTCATAGTATGTGCCATGCTACATAATATGATCCTGTGGAAACAGCTGCAGCAGGGACATAATGGTGAAGGCCCTCACAGCCCACTGCAATTGCCAAGGCCATCACAGGCACAGAGGGATTCAGACCATGAACACCCTGTGCCAGCCCCAGTATGCAGATGGAGGCATGCCCAATATGCCCACGCCTTGGCAAAGAGGGAATGTATAGCACATACACTGACAGTGTAGGTACCTATGGACTGACACACCTCTCCACCTGCACACACAGTAAACTGGATGGCACACACACACGACCACCTGTAAATTGTAATGTATAGGTGGCCTACTGTGTGAATCCTACATAGGCAGCCCTCAACCATTGCACACACAACAGCTATTGGAACAAGGAATGTCAACACCTGAACAGTACATGCACCAAACAGCATATGTTGATACTGTATGTATAGGTTCCTAGGTACATCGGTAGGTACATGCCTGATTGTCAGAGGCCATTCATCAACCAAGGCAAACAGTGTCTGCTGTCACCACCAGAACGATTAACCAACTGCCCTCAGTGGAGCAGAGCCAATTGCGGGATCCATGTGTGTAATCACTGTTCCCCACACACTCTGCATGGATTCCCTGGTGTGTTAATGTGGGGCTCCATATAATGTAATCAGGGATGTAGTGGCAATGCATGGGGAGTACCCATGACAGGTATCTGTCACCCCAGCATGCTCCACCTATGGGTGTGTGAAGGTGTAGCACATTATAGTGTGTGGCTCACTGTGACATACATTCCCAATGCTGGAGCACATCCATTAAACATCACTTGGACATACCATTAATAGGTCTCATCCATATGTAAACTAACTGAGTTACACATTTGATTGCAGTATGGAGTAACAGCCATAGTACAGTCCACATACAAAACACCATAACACGTGTACAAATTCCAGATGCCCAAGTGGTAAATGCACTGACTGTCGTGCATGTTCCCGGTTCCACGTCTTGCAAGGGACGTTACATAATCCTGAAGGCACGAATAATGGATATTAGATGTAGGTCATCAGATCAGGTTTAGCACATGTTAGCGGGATTATGCATTGGCAAGTGCTGGTAAGTGTCGTTTAAACAAGACTATACGGATATGTGCGAAACAGGGCTAAGCTTTTCTGAATATCGTGCAGATCACGGTCAACGATGTCCAGAACAGGTGAAACTAGCATTATTCACCCCTGTACTAATAGTGCCTGCTCTGAAGGGTAAAACGACCACTGCCAGGAGTAGAACACGCAATCATGTACACAATCACCTAACACTAAGCTACCCGAGATGTACCAACAGCAGGTGTGTATTGTGACAAGTTAAAACACAAATGTGCAGAGTCCAGGAAACAGTATACACTGACATGTACACAACGAAAGATGTGTTCTCCCTCTCACTCTCTCTCTCTCTACTTCTTTCTCTCTCAATATATATATATATATATATATATATATATATATATATATATATATATATATAATAGAGATAGAAAGGGTGATAGAGAGATATATGTTGATATATACGTATTCACCCAGATATACAAATATATAGATAGGTCAATGACATGTACGCAACCATGGAGGTACAAATAAATAGGATACTGCTAACTATCGAATGTGTCACATACCGACACGCGTAATCACGAGGCTTAAAGACCGAAAGACCACAGTAATGGCACACTAGAACCGCGAGTAATATTATCACAATGTTAAGGGACATTTAGTTATCACTGCTGGTGCTGCGGTCCAGGTAGTTACTCTGTTAAACTGTGTTTGTGATTGCTGTAGTCTGTGTATGTGTGTGTTGAGGGTGCTGTGTGCGTTTCCATGGGACTGTAATGTGTGTGTGTGTGTTTGCATCGTGTGTCTGTTAGTGCTAACTCGGAGGTAGATCATTATGGTAGGTGTGGTCATAGCTGGCTGTAGGCATACAGTTACCACTTGTCCCACTTTAATAGGGACAGCCCCTCCCTGGGCAGTTGTGTCCTGACAAAAAATATTAAAAAGGCCAAATGTCCGAGATTGTAGGACATAATTATGTCCCATATATTATGTAATAGTTGCATTAAATAGTTATGCCTGTATCTAAAATACGTAAATGTTACATGAAACATGATAAGTAGCTAAAGTGCTACAAGAATAAGTATGTATTCAGGATAAAAGTATGTTCTATCCTGTGTACTGACTGTGGGTATGTGTCGGCCTGTAAACACCGATGTGTGTCCTGCAAATGTCCCACTATGGCCATTTGAAAAGGTGGCAACCCATGCCAAAGAGGTTCAGTCACCAACACAACTGCAATGAGTGCAAATATCTGTGACAGAAATACATGAGACAGCTGTCATTTAGTAACATTCCCTTACATATCGATGTATTTCCAGAGGTATTGAAGTATCAACCTCACCTGCATGCTATATAGAAACCAATTAACAATGGCTCAATGTATAAGAACGTAACAACAATTGTTTCAGTCTACTAAATGATAGGTCTTCAGTTAGGGAAGGAGCCCACACACATATATGGAATATGTAGAAATGCAGTCCCGACAAACCTGTACATGCTATGTACACCCACCTACATCTTCCCCACACCCAAAACAATTGCAATACAGACTGTAATAGCATCACTACACTCTGGAACACTCCCTACACTCTGGAACACTCCCTACACTCTGGAACAGAATCCCAGTCCATGTTAGGCAGAGCCCCTCACTGACTCTATTCAAGAGAAATCTCGACGAGTGGATGGGAGATCGTAGGTTTACCCCGGGGGTCATCTCTTTGTCACTACTAGATAGAGGCATAGTAAACTAAACCCTAAAAGGGCATAGTATTCTCATCCTAAGGGGTGGTGTAGGCCACATACACTCTGGCTAGGCTTATAAATGCCCTAGGGCAGATAGCCTAGTACGAACCTATGAACCTATGAACCTAATCACAAACATCCACTCATTCAATTACATCTGCAGAAGCGTTAACATACCTTGTGAGAGACACATTTGTAATGGCACCATGTGAAATCGTAGCTATTGTATAATGGAACAGACGGCGATGTTACAGGTTTTGTTTGCAATAGTCCCTTATCAAATGGTTGAGATGACAGGTACACTCACATGTAGAACCACAAACTCTAGCCATCACACTCAATCCACGGGGGGCATGAATTCAAAATATCCGTGTCTCTCCAAATAGCAGTTGCAATTCCTCACAACAAAACACATACAGGCCATCTCCCCGAAGGTAGGGCAAAAGGGCAACGTCCAAGTGGAGAATTCAATTATACCCCACTGTTGCCGCGTAATTGATGAATGGAGTAGCTGCACAGCTGATGTGCATGTAATAATTTACTCAGGAACACCAACTGGCGGCAGGATACCACATGTTACAGGTATCGACATATATAAAGATGCCTTGCCATACATTCAAACCGTATGCTCATACCATAGAACCGTTTAAACAGTAAAGGTGTAAGAGAGATATTTACGAAGACTTGGAACGCTAACAAGGTATGTAGAGCACTCAGTATGTTAGTGTATGTAGAGCCTGTTTTGTATTAAATTAAAGTGTACGCAATGCATAAAGTGGGAAAAGGTATTATGTAGTGATGTCTTGTTGAGCATAGTAGAAATTGTGTGTCCTGCTGTAGGCCACAAGGTAAACATCTCATACACCACAAGGGATGCTACATGAGGGCTTTAAACACAACAATTCCACACCACCCACCATCAGTGGTAGGGTTTGTCCAACAAATACGTGCCATAGCAGGGGATAGTATATGTTGATATACTGACACAGTAGGCATGTGTATGGGCATATAACAAGAATAACATGCCTAAGGTGGTCCTGCTGTGCAACTATGCTTTGCATTATGGGATAATGTTTAAAATATGTGTAATGTACAGTATTGTAGGTAGATATGTCAAATATTTTACACAGCATAACTGTTATATCATGCAAACAAAAGGTATTGGCATGTACAATACACAATAACAGGATACATATGGCTCGTAGTCACGGGACACTGTAACAGCATGATAGCTAATTGAAATGGAAGAGCTACTCAATTATCCATGCACAAAGGACATGTAATAGCTTCACAGGTTCATAGTGAGGTATTATGCTGTCTGGCCAAGTCCATGTGTAAGCCCAACAACAGTGTTTTCACCGGTGGCACCTCCCTATGGTACTGTCCTGTCTGTGAACAGCAGAGCCATGTGTTACCTGCACCTGTGTACAGTACAGCCACTGCAGTGATCCCTGGCGTACGAGTGTCACCCATCCACCCATCAAGGTATCTCATGAAGAGTGCTAGTGAGTGTCCCTGCTTGATGTACATAGGAATCATGTTCCAAAGCATGGTGAGTGTCTGGTTCAGGAATGTATCCCTCAAGCACGTCCCACTCATCGTTGAGTTTGTGCACATATCCATGAGCATGTTGCTGTCAGTGGCTTTTGCTTATGCTGCTTATGTGGAGTATATTCATAAATATTGTTGTGGACATGGGCCCTGTATGTTCAGCAGAGGTCATCCCTGAGTATGCAGTATGCAAATGTGTACAGTCGTGGTGTCCGTAGTTGTGCCACATACGTCATCCTTCGGAGGTCAATAATCCTCATGGTGTGTTAATGTTGTGGTATGTAAAGCCGTTGCTGTTCTGTAAGGTACACCCCAAAAGGGGTGTTGTACCCTTGCACATGTGTCATACGTCAGGAGTATAGAAGTACAATGGGTGCCTTTGTTCCAGCTACAAACCCATTACAGATAAGTGTGGCCACGTAGAAGGATATCCACGCCACATTGGCAATATGGTTATCAAAGGAGTGGGTGCTATATATGTGTGCACTAAGATCCCGTATAATGTCACATGTATGTAGGGGGCTACCACCTATGTGATAGTCAGTGGGTGATTGGTGTAATCCAAAGGGGATCTCTATGCACCTAGTGTCATGCAGCTTGAGGCCATGTTATCGACATCAGGTGTCCGTCACAGTAACACCCTTATGGAGGGTGTCTGTATCAGCTGGTGGATCAATCATGGTTCCTTGTTTGCAGTCATCTGGAAACCTATTCAGGGAAAGTCCCTCTGTGCTAGCCTGTACCTCAGGGAAGCATATACCGCACATGAGGGGGCCCTATGACCGAGGACTGTGGTACGCCAAGTGTAACTGAATTACAGTAAGTACCATGGTATGCTACCCTCATTGTGTGGGTCCTGTCCGTGAGCCACTTTGCATAACATCCCGAGATGTAGGGGTCGATGTGCAGGTGGATGTGTATGTTGTCAATACCAGAATGGAGAACGGTGCTGAAAGGCAATGAGAGGACAATGTAGGCTGTGTGGACCCCCTTACCATTGTCAACTACCCTGGTAACTGTATCAAAGGCGTCCACCAGGTGTAGGAGCCATGGTCTGGCCCTAACAAATACAACCTGGGTGGCATCAAAGGTCTGGAGCCCACCAATGTCTCTGTGAATGACTTCCATGATGATGTGCTCCATAGCCTTGCAGAACAGCCCAGTCAGGTGTATAGGGCAATAGTCCATCTGGTTCATTGTGGTGCCACCTGTGTGGAGTGTAATAACTGTTGCTGTGCACCATTCAGGGACCACAATGTCTGATACAAGGCTATTACTGAATCTGGTGGCCAAGTGGGGAGCCATGTCATTCTGAGGTTTGTGTAAATCACAGCCTGGGATGTTGGATGGTCACATGGAGTCTGTGTTCCAGGCCTTAAATAGTGCAGGTTGGAAATGCATAGTTGTGACCGCAGGGACTCTTCATTGTTCCTGTATGGATTTTGGCCCTGTAGGGAGTGAGAGGGCGTAAAGTTAGCATTGAACCTATCTGCCAGGATGTTGCCAATATCAGTCAGTTCTGTAATGTTCCTGTCTAACCATCGTATGTCAGAGCAGATGTGGGTATTGCCATCGAGTACTGACATACCTCCATAATGTTTTGTGGTAGTCCTTGGAATGTGTCGCAGTAATGTTTACGTAACTAGCTTTGGAGGATGTGATAAGGGATCCCGGATTCCTACTGAGGCTGACCAGTGAGCTACCCCACCCATGGGATTGTACTCCACTTTGCAACAGCCTCCACCTTCTGTTGTACATTATGTCCAAGGAACTGGACCCCCAGAGTGGCATCCGTTATCTGGTGGGTACCGTCATGGCTCTGTTTGGGATAGCATGATCCATGCAGTCGTGTAAGTGTTAATGAAGTGCACTTGTGTATGTTTCAGCATTTGTAAGTGCATTGTCCATCTGCACGGGTGTCATGACGTTTACTACCGCTATCATAAGACATCTGAAGTAAGCGTTGTAGAAATCTTGTACTGTGTATTCCGTGCAGGGTGTGGTGCCGGGATGTGGATAACAAGGGTGATTTGCATATGTTCAGAAACTACCAACAAGGGGATAACCCCAGGTGTGGAACACCAGTCACATGTTGGTAATGTCCATGTCTAGGATATTGCTGGTCTTGGTGGTGGTGTGTATGGGTTGATCCGCCGAGTGGAGGTTATGAATCCCAGAAAGCATTGGCCTAATGTGTCGGTACATGAGTAGGTATCCCAGTTAAGTGTGGGGTAGTGTCAGTCTCACATCAGTAGTACCTGTCTGAACCCCACTGTCCAGTACACCAAGAAATAAGGGCCGGTAACCGTGGGTATGTTGTTGAATCCGTAGCAAGTTACAATGTGTATAGCAGTTCTGGCCACAGTTAGTTGCACGTGGATCGCCTCTGATGCATTGTGCTAAGTAACCAGCCTGGAGGTGTGTACATCCTAGTGAAATATGGACACACCTCCGCCATGGGTGTTCCGGTCCTGGTTACATGACTGAAAGGTGCGGTCTGTGTATAACCTGTCAGTGCTCTCCGGAGCCTAGAGGCAGGTCCCCGTCACTGCAAAGATATCAAAGTGGTCCATTATAAGGAGTGCCTAACCTGAGTGCGTTAAAGATGAAGATGTCAAGCACTGAGTAACATTACCCCAGGTTTTGCTTGCCTGTTCCTGTTCTGGTGGTGAACGTTATTGGAAACTGTCCAAGACAGGCAGTATAGGAGAAGCAAGAGCCTTACATGTTATCTGTACTCCCAGGGCTGACAAGTGCAGTTCATCTGTGCCAAAGCATCGTGTTTTGTTGACCATGGGATTCAAAGCAGACAGATACTGGATGCCTGTGGAATGACAGCAGAAGCACCGGCAACTGTTGAAGTGAAACATTCAGTCATTGTACAGTGGTATCAGTCTGGATGAATGAAGAATGCTTCTCAGGGCTTGGGTGATACCTTCTGGGCTACAAGACTGGAGAGCTATTGCATGTCCCTGTACATGTAGTCCAGGAAGTTACATCTCAGGGCAGTCACATTAACATGGAGAATGACTGTCAAATCGTACCTGG
This sequence comes from Protopterus annectens, assembly GCF_019279795.1. Classification (NCBI taxonomy): domain Eukaryota; kingdom Metazoa; phylum Chordata; order Ceratodontiformes; family Protopteridae; genus Protopterus; species Protopterus annectens. The sequence goes on along the minus strand of NC_056733.1, from coordinate 486,266,806 downwards.
TGAGGTGTGGCATGGGTGCATAGGTTATGTTGCGGAACCTGTTACCCGACAGCCAGATGTAAGTGACTATCGCCTTGTGTAGCCTGCTGAGAGGGACATCAGTGTGACTGCCTACAGAGTCACCTATGACCGGTGTGTTGGGTATGTTATGACACCCTATTGGCTGTAGTTGATGGGCACACATAAGTCTGTGGGCTATAAGTAATTGGTGTTGTGTTTGGTGATGGGGGCTGCCTCTGTTGCCTACACAGAGTGTATGGAGAGGTTCTGCAAATGTTGTAGTCATACTTTGTGCGGCCTGTGGTGGTGGAGATCTAGTGAGACTATGTGATGACTGGGGTGTGTTGCAAATGTTAAATGTCCCCACATGAATGTCAGGTTCAGCCTGGGTTGGTGAGAGCATTACCCCCAGCATGGCTACATATGTGCATCTCCCACAGGCTGTAGTGTCGTATGTAGGTAGGTGAGCATTGACTGTGTACATGAGACAATTGCTCTATTGCCTCATGTTTTCCATATTCATCATATAGACAGGCAATAACACTGGTAAGTGACACCTTGACATGTGTGTATATGCAACCATATCTCACAAGAAATGTGAGTTACGTGTGTACAACAGCTGGTGTACTGTAAGCAAGCTGGAAATGTAAGGACAGACAGTGCACTAGTACGAAATGAGTTGGAATATGTGCTATAGTAATTAGTAGCTCATGAAGTGCTTACATGTTCTGAACAAGTGCTGAGCATGAATATGCAATACAGATAGGGTGTTGGATAATATAAACCCACCGCAACCCACAAGCGGAGACGTCAGTCATAATTGGAAGCACTGCACTATTACCCTGCAGAGTATGGTCTGCAAGTCTACGAACCTTTATCAACGTAGATGTTAGCAGTACAGATGTAGATGACAGTATGGATGATTTCACACTGCATAGAATACCTGTGACAGGTCATAGGACATCATCACCCATACTGTGTTCCAGCTACACTGAGTATACTAGATGTACCTTTGTATGTCACAGGAGTGTTCTACCAGTGGCCTGTTGACATAAGCAACACTACAAAAGGTGTCTGAGTGACATGCGCATATCACAACAGTGGCAGCTACAGTAAAACAGGGTTAATGTTTTGCACTCCCCCCTCATTGTAGCCCATACCACACAGACAAATGGGAGGCATCTGCGTATGTAAGGATGTGAATGGCCATGACCTAGGAGCAATAGCTGTCTCAGTGTTGTGGACAACATACAGATTGGGCTTTGTGGGTGAGGTGCGTGACATATGTGCACATTCTGACAGCTGATAATAGCATGTCACCGCTAGGTGAATAACCCTGTACCCATTAACTACCACCTAGGCAGCGGTCAACATTATGGACACTGTGTGTAAGGGATGGTGCTGTGCAGTTCACCTGCCTGAGCTGGTGACGTCTCCAGGCCTATTAGGTTGTCATACGAGGCAACCATGTCATGACAGGGTGCCATCCATGAGCATGGAGATCATTGGACAGGCATACTCAGCACTCGGGTGACCAATATCGGATCACATATCACCTTTAAGGGGTATTGGCCATGCGTGGATGGGCGATACCAGCCTTCACAATCCTCACCTCCACTATGCAGCATGCTGGCTACCTTGCATAAAGACATGTGCTACACTGTGATGTTGGACATGCTACATGTACATATCCTGATCTGAAAGATATACATCATGGACAGCCACCGTCCTACTACATGGATCGCCACATGCTGGACAGATCCATGTGCCATACATGTTACATACTCCTGCCATACCATGCAACCCTGTCCATCAAAGCTGCACATGTCATCTCTGTCACACATGGTGCGATGACCGCATAGTAGATGTATCATTAACTGGATCAGTAATGTGGCACTGATGCACCTGGTTGTGGCAAAATGGCTGCCGGATACAGCTAGAAAACCTTGCCCGTGCATGCTATAGCTGATAACCATCCCTGCGAATAACGTCTGGCTAGCCATTGTCCCATGTGTATCACATGTGCAACACAGGCGATATGTGGCAGGATGTTGAACTGCTGTACAGTGCTGTGTAGATGTATATGGCAAAACACATGCATGTTAAGGTTTCCGTGTGCATGTGTGCGTTGTCACTGCTCATGTCCGTTAAGGCAGTTTATGTGTTGATATGTGACATATACACAGCATCAAGGTCAACAGCATTACTGTGGACACATACAGGCATGAGCTGATAGGTAAGAACACCAGTACAGGCAAAGAGACATGCCCACATCAAGACAGCATTCACATGGAGTATGAGCAATGTAATGAGGTGACACACATATATGGTGATGATATCCAATGCACGACGGGTGTTACATGTGTGCCACACAAACATGTCAGCCGTGTCAGTGTCATGATGATTTGCAAAGATAACTTTTCATATATACTAGATTTAATACAAATGTATGTGCAGCTGTATCTCTGTACATCTCTGTGATACTGTGACCTGTCTCCATCATTATGTCTTCCAGATAATGCCTCGTTCACTCCTGCAAGCGTATAGCCGCCTGGAGGATGATGCCCTCATCCCGTACCTCCATGATAACTATGAGGTGTTGTTCAGCCATGTGCCACAGCATGCCCAGCAGTGTGATGACCTGTAGCAGGAACTACGCAGGAGGGTTAATGATGTGGGTGGCCATAACCGCACCTACCAGCAGGTGCCCAGACACTGCACGAACCTGATATGACATGCGAAACAGCGTGCCAATGCAATCACCAGGGAACAAGGTGGAACAGGTGGTGGGCCACCAACCCAGCCCCCACTCACACCCACCGAGGAGCTACTGGCCAGCCTGGGGACACCCTCAAAACAGCATCCACAAACACTAGTTGCCATCATGGAGGTGGGTGTCTTCCAACCACTGAGCCTGGAGTTGCCTGTAAGACACTATTGCACATATGACTATTATATCCCATTTAGTTGCATGTGTCACTGTACAATATGTAATGTAACATCATATGCAAGGTATGTTTACACACATGCAGTATGCTACCCTGTGTATGCACACATGTGCATACTATATGCTATTGTACAGGTGAATATGTTAACATGCACAGAGCACCCTGTAGCTGTCATACAGTCATGGATAATGTTCAAACTGCTGTGTCACCCCTATACAGGTACCTGTGGCGTGCCGCACAGACATCAGTCCGTTGCAGGTGAGACAGTTATCAGTATCAGGCATGTTAATGCATATATCTATTCGCCATGTGGCCAGTTAACACATGTACACATAATGTATGGTCCAGTCACGATATACAGGTCGCATCTGTCATCAATCACGCTGGCTACCCATGTGCAATATATAGAAACTAAATGAAACACTGACATGAAACCACAGTATCTGTCATTGCTAGATGTGTGGACAGCTGTGCATACAATGGTGGAGGTGTTGTTCAATGTAGGCATATGTACTATACATTGGAACAATACATGTGTGGTACGCAAACAGTACCACACAGTCAGCTGGGATATTGGCAGCCCACAGGATTCACCATTGTGTAATATGCCCCTGCAATGGGTGCACACATTGTGATGTGCCATCTGACATGTCCCAGACATGTAGTGTTACGGCTGCAATATTGTCTCACTATCCCATAATACATACCCCACATACCAAACATACAACCCTTTGTCTGCATAACCCTGTGGAAAGTGACGTATCTGACACCTATGTGTGTATGTCATTTAGAACAACACAGACATGTGAGATAGATGGCCATCACAAACATTTGGCCAACACATGTTCACACATGACCATGGAAAATGGCCAGAGACATGTAGCCACAAAGTAGATATGATGTGTATACACCCTGTTGCACATTGTCTACACATGGTCCAACTATAGCCTTTGTTGAATGGTTATATAGTTGATGTGGAACACTGGACATCTTAAAAGCCTGTGCACAGCTTGTGGAGGTGTCACTTAATACGACCATATAAGATGTGTTGAACATCATGACTGTGTCATAGCATGACAGTAGTCACCTGTACAGCTTCCACAGACATAGACACCACATCAGGCCACAGATATCATACATTTCCCTTGCTGCTGTTGGACATCACTGTCAGCCATGCACCTCGTGTGTGTTGTACATAAATGTCACGTGGGACATGGTGTATTGACAAGTCTGCCATGTGTGGACATGGTTGCCAGGCAGCTAAGTCATTTTAGTAGTTGTGCAGGGGTGTTATCCGTAGGTCTTCCAGTGGCCTGTCACATGACACAGCATGGTTTAGTGTGTATACACCTCAGCGACGTGGGTCACAATCCACAGTAGTTATGTAATGTGTATGCACACAGTCATGGCTAAGCACTGTGTGTGTATTACACACTGTATAGCAATATAGATGCCTCATGATGCCATGCAATGGCACAGTGTCTGTACTAAACACTGTATAGCAATGTAGATGCCTCATACTACCCTTCAATGCTCATGCACATCTGCTAAAAGTGCTTTCTATCTGTAGGGTATAAGGACAACACTGCAATGTGATACCCATTACACCACTGTACATGTGTCAGGACACCATTGTGTCAGACATGTATGCATGTCAATGCACACATCAGCAAATTACATGTCATACTACATGTCAATGTCAAGGTCACATCAGCCATGTGTACTGTTAACCTGTGCTGGTCCACATGGTGTATCACAGGGATGCCTGCTTACTACCATGATTGTGTGAACTGCATGGCTTCTGATATGACACCTGCTTGCTGTTGTGTGCAACCCAGGGAGGTATGCTAACTACCACTATTAATGTCTGAGCTGCATGCCGTCTGCTGTATCACATACATGCTGCATGCCGTCTGTCAAATCACATGCATGGTGTGTCTGTGTGTCTGTGTGTCTATTGTAATGTAGAGTCTTTCTTTGCATTCACAGGTGATGTAGGTGCGTTACCCTCCTGTGGTCCATCTGATGTTAGTGTCCCCACAGATACTAACAGTGATGAACATATGCATGAGGTACAGTCAGGGTTGTCAGGGGCTGAATCTGTGCCAATGGTTGCCATCCCAGCTATTTCCCCTTCTTCCCCGCACACAGTTCTCATGCCAACACATACCCCATCACCAGTGGCCATAGAGGAAGGACAGTCAGCGTTTGTTAGTTTGGAACAGGAACGTGTGGTGGCTACAGAAGGTGTGTCTCCACACCATGGTATCAGTGTAATAACTGCAGATGTGCCACATAGGCATGTGGCCAGTGCTGCTCGTAGGAGGACCTCTGGCAGACATGCACCTGCAGGACAGAGGGCAGCAGCCGGTGTCACCAGACACATGTTCCAGACTGTAATAGTGGGACAGGCATGTGCTGAACGGCAGAACAGAGAAGGGCAGATGCTTCAGAGGGATGCTATCCGTTCTTTAAACAACAACATCCAGGCATTGGCAAATGCTCAACAGCAGATTGCTGATGTTCTGGACAGGCGATTGGGTGACATGGTTGCAATCCTTGACTGTGGCATGGCAATCCACGAGCGTGAGCTGTGTGTGCTGGAACATCTGATAGGAGTGAGGCGTAGGCCACATGGATGTAGGCCAGCTACACCACCTGGTGCAGGTCAACATGAATGAGCCACCTCACATACCCGTTCCCACAGTGCCAGTAGCAATAGCAGTGCAGCTGGTGCTGTGCTGTCCACACCAGGACACAGCAGGCCACATGGACGTGGCCCTGGACATTCCCAGTAGGGACATGGTTCCAGTGGACATGTGTCATTGGACAGTAGCCAATCTGTACCTCTGCCTGGTAGTGCCCATGTAACTCCTGGCAGGCACAGGTCATGTGGCTGGACACAGTGAGCTGTACACCCTGGTCTGTACAATCTGGAGCTGTCAATAATACTCCTGTGTAGGCTGGACACATGGCAGAACTGTGTGCACACATACACGCACACAGCAGAAACATCTGTAGGGCACCGCAACACCCACATACATAATGACCACACATGTCCAATCAGATCACCGGCCCTAACCCACACACATAATGTCATTCACTGGTGCAGCCTATGCCCCTGGCAAGCATGATCACCCTGTGCATATGATGATGCCTGTGCCGCATCGCTGTCATCCACACCATTGGTGCAGGGACATGCTCATATGGTCTGATGCACAGGGTGAACAGAATAGTGAGAAGTGTATATTACATTTGTTGGGTACTGTTGACACGCACCAGACATACCATGTAGTACAGGTTTAGAATGCATTGTTATATGTTCACAGTATGTGTCTTCGTAACAACAGCAACAGCATGTTGGTAATTATGCCCTGCTTACCTCCTTAAGGTCTAATTGCATGTGCCATTACATTACAGTGTTTGCAGTTAGAGTGCATTGCTGTATGTTCACAATATGTGTCTTGGTAACAACAGTAACAGCATGTTGGTAATGATGCCCTGCTTCCCTTCTTAAGGTCTACTTGCATGTGCCAATAAGTAGCAGTGTTTGCAGTTTCCCATGTGTAAATGTGGAGTACTCAAAGGCATGTATGGCAATACCAGCATGCTATATGTAGCCTCAACCTCACTGTTAGAAGGGCTACCATTCCACAGATGTCCACACATCTACTGATCCAGAAGCATGTGAGCTGTTTATTAGGCTACAGTGGCCCCTGTTATGTGTAGAGCCAACCTGGTTATGAACTGTGGTACCATTGCATTGCATACCACATGATGGAACCCTGTCAGTACATGTGTAGTCTGCACAGTTGCTGTACACCTATGTACAGTCCACTGGTCATGAGTAACATGGTGTTGTTGTAATGTATGGATATGTGTTGCTGGTCCAAGGACATGGTGATGTCTGAGGGATACATAGTAGAATGTGACATTTACCACTGTGATCTGCACTTGAGACATATGTGATGGCTCTTGAGTGTGTACTGGTCAGTACATGTGAGTGGCCTTCATGTACTTGGGGACAGTAACACCTGGAGTGGTCCGTCACAGTCTTATGGCCCACATGTCTGTATCTGAGGTATACGGTGGTAGTGCTATTGTGCACAACTGTGCCATATGCCAGGTGTTCCTCACTGCAGAGATGTCTGTATTCCCCATTGTTGGATCTGGATTGTCAGCTGTGATTACAAACACTACACAGCTAGCACTGACGACCGGTGTCAGATATATGTAGTGCAGCGTTCATGCTATCACTGTTCACTATCGACACACTGTGCCCTTCCGTGTTTAGAATCCATGTGCATACAAGACAGCCCTTTGCTACTACTAAGTGTGTGAGCATGCCCAGTATGCCATTGTGTAGCTGGACACACAGTACATTCCAAACTGTGCCCTTCCGTGTTTAGAATCCGTGTGCATACAAGACAGCCCTTCGCTACTACTAAGTGTGTGAGCATGCCCAGTACGCCATTGTGTAGATGGGCACACAGTACATTCCAAATGGATGTGTGCTACTAAGTGTGTGAGCATGCCCAGTGACACCTTGTGTCGGTTATGTGCCTCTGTGTATGGGCATGACCATTGAAATCCTGTATAGCGATAGTGGTCATCCAGTCAACAGATGTCCATACCCCACGTCAGGATGGATTCCTACATTGAACACACTGGTTGACTGTCTTGAAGGGTGTACTGTCTGTGGCACGTCTCATATCTATTTTGTGTTGTAATAGTGCTCCGTAGATAGGCAGTTGTCCTGCTCACACCACTGCCGTGTATTTGTCTACGTCTACCTTGGGACAATAATATGCTTTTAGACTGCTCACTCTCCATACATTCCCTATCGGCGTCTTTGCCTTTGCTGATGATGTCATCCACCTAGAAGTATGCCTCTGGGAGTGCTGTGTTCAAGTAATCTCGGTAGCGCGTTCTGTAACTGCATAATGCTGTAGTGTGATATGATAGTTAGGTGTATGTTCGACTCCCAGCCTTGCCAAGGTTGTGTGTGTGTGTGTGTGTGTGTGTGTGTGTGTGTGTGTGTGTGTGTGTGTGTGTGTGTGTGTGTGTGTTTCCAGCTGCCTGGGGACAGAGTAATGCTTTTAGATGGCTCACTCTCCATACATTCCCTATCGGCGTCTTTGCCTTTGCTAATGATGTCATCCACCTAGAAGTATGCCTCTGGGAGTGTTGTGTCCCAGTAATCTCGGTAGCATGTTCTGTAACTGCATAATGCTGTAGTGTGATAAGGTAGTTAGGTGTATGTTCGACTCCCACCAGCCCTGCCAAGTGCGTGTGTGTGTTTCCAGCTGCCTGGGGACAGAGTAATGCTATTAGACGGCTCACTCTCCATACATTCCCTATCGGCGTCTTTGCCTTTGCTGATGATGTCATCCACCTAGAAGTATGCCTCTGGGAGTGCAGTGTTCCAGTAATCTCGGTAGCATGTTCTGTATCTGCGTAATGCTGTAGTGTGATAACGTAGTTAGGTGTATGTTCGACTCCCAGCCCTGCCAAGTGTGTGTGTGTGTGTGCATGTCTGTGTGTTTCCAGCTGCCTGGGGACAGAGTAATGCTTTTAGATGGCTCACTCTCCATACATTCCCTATCGGTGTCTTTGCCTTTGCTGATGATTTCATCCAGCTAGAAGTATGCCTCTGGGAGTGCGGTGATGCTGAAACTCGGTAGCGCGTTCTGTTACTGCATAATGCTGTAGTGTGGTAGACTAGACAGGTAGGTGCTCTATTCCAAGGCATGGCAGATGTGTGTGTTTGGCAGTTATACCCTATGTGTTGGTATCTGTGGGTGGCTGGCTGCGGGATGTGCTCAGTGTGTTTTGTTGCTGACCTATATATTGTCCACAGCCAGCATATTCTGCCAAGACACTGGGTTGTCAACACATACATTTGCCAATAGGTCTGGTGAGTAAATTTCAGCAGCCCTACTCTTACCCTTAATACAGTCTGACCCGTGTGATGCAACAGAACACACGTGCATTGATAGTAACAACACTACATGATGCAAGTGGCACATGTAGTTTCCTTTTCATGCCTTTTTAATGTTTTTCTGTCATGTGGTCCACTGTTGTGATATAAATGCAATATCTGCATATGTATGTACATGGATATGTGTGTATGTATAGCTATGTATATATGTATCCAAATAATATATATGATATATGTAGATATAGAGATATAGACATAGATATAAACATATATGCCTGGGGACATCAGCACTATTGAATGTTTGTGCCAGATGGTCTGTACGTGATAACCTGGGATGTATGTATATCTGCCATGGCATAGTGGTAATGCAAATCGTCTGTTGTGTGCAGGGTCCCAGGTTGTAGTCATGTAGACACCTGTTATTTTGTTGCTGGGAAGACCATGGGACATTGCATATGGTGATAGTAAGGCACCTGTTACCAGTTGTGTATGGATCTGAGCGACACTAAGCAGTGGTTATTAATTTGGAGGTTCGGTATGGGTCATATAACTATTCATTAGAAGACTATACTATGCAGATGAGGTTGACAATAGTGTATCCCATTTATCCCCAGGGTATGATGCAGATACCTGGAGTGTATGTGTGTAGTTAGCCATTTGAAGGGCTCGAATATAGTTGACAGCATGGGAGGGGGGGTCAGGCATACTGTACGTACATTGCAGAACTGTGCCTCAGGAGTGCTCCTGCCTTAGCACACCTAAGCTAGCGGTGTGTCTATACCTGCCTGGTGACATTGGGAGGGACAACAGGAGTGGTGGGGTAGTCAGGGTGTACAGGCTGCACAAACAGGTGATGATCAGCACAATCAGCAGATGACATGGCCAGCCCGCACCTGAACAGTATGGTAATGTGAGCAAGCAGCATACACACAGGCTTCTTCCGTACTCTACACCACCAGTGTATACCTGCAGGGACATTTCACGACACAGTCCAACCAAATGAGAAGGGCTGCAGCAGGCAACATAGACCAACATGTGCAGGAGGCTGAGGGCAGTGAGGATGTGTATGCTGCTGAACAACCCTCACTGGGGTGACATAAGACTTTATAGACCCAGGGTGACTTACCAGGGGCTACATGAACTGGGGATGAAGGAGCACTATGGGGTGGACAGAGACCTCCGACAGTGGCTTGTTGACCTGTGCCTGCCACACTTGACACATCAAACAGGCCGAGGGAAACCCATCACAATTTCCCTTCTCCAACTTTGAAGTCCCAGTCCCCTTTACTGAACTTCCTGTTCAATATATTCCCATCATATATGTTTGGCTTTGTTTCCTTGTATTAGCATGATGTCTGCCTTATATCTAACAATACACCTATGCAGTTTTTTTGACTGAGTGTGAATATCCACCAATGGTGCATGTGAATACCAGTGTCTTCTTCCCACACACACACTCACACACACACACACACACACCCACCCCCTTGACGGATAAGCCCTTGCACCTTCTCTGAACAGTAGTGTGGGTAGTGTCCAAGCTCAAGCCCTTCCCCCATCCTTCAGACTGTGGACCAGATTAGCATAACTCAATACTTTACCCTTGCAATACCAATCTAGGCATTCATTTCTCCTCGTTACACTCCACTATATTGTTACTGTATAATTATTCCTCCCACTACATCTGTACTTCTGCTTTTAGCCAGTGCTGGCTAATTTCCCTGTCTTATATTTCCTCTCTCATTTCATGCATTCTCCTCTTCTCACTATTTTCATCCTGTTGTTTCTGTGGTTTGATCAGCCTCTGCTTCCTTTCTAAAACTCTTGCCCTGGGATTCATGAAGCTTGCGCCAGGCACAAGTGTAGCATAGGTGGTATAATGCTAAATACGGCCGCCGAGCGATTCAGGTATGATCCAATTCCACGAGCACTACCAGCGTACACCAGATCTGCGCAGCCCTTGGCTCAGGTATGCTAATCACCCCATGTGCAGTACTGCACTATGCAAATTAAGGTACATAGCGGTTCATGAAGTGGTGCAGGCGTAGCGTAAGCCCACAGAAATGTAAACCAAAAAAAAAGGGTTACATTTTTCCAAACAGAGCATTGGAGCTATGAAAGTGGACCAGACTCAAGTATTACAAAGTTAACATATGCCAATGGCTAAATATACAGCCAATGGCATAAGAAAAGATGCACAACACCTAAAAAACAACATTTAATGTCATGTCCACAGTAACGCAAAGTACAACCTCAGGGCATGTGTGCACAAATGGGAACACAAGGAAAATATATAGAAATGTCATAAAATCACAATGTAATACAAATCATGATCTCACCATAATACTCAATGGTATGCATGGTACACCACGACCAAGCTGCAAGGGTTGCTAAGGGTCTGTGACAGTGTTCAACACGGTAACTATGAATTAGTTGTCAATGCTATGCAAATGAGGCAAGTAATAGTGAATCGCAAACATCCCGCCGGACTAAGGAAGTACCATACCGTGCAGCGCTACAACACTGAGGAGTGGTATGGAGGTATACATGACATCAGCAGTGGGGTGTGCCACCGTAGCTGTAAGTACATTGGAGCAATGCAAATCCGGCCTGCCCGTTGCTAAGCAAAGCTGCAGGATAGGGGTGGGGATGTAAGAATAGCATTGTTTAGCTGAGAGCACATATGGTGCCTAAAAGCGCATGTGTATGCAGATGAAAACATGCCCGAAACCCGGTAAGTGGATGCACACGCAACGCACCATAGCCCAAACAGGTAGGTTAGGGGAAGAAAATAAGGAAATGCCACAGTAGGCTAATTGGAGGACAACTGAGCAATTAACACCTATTAACTCACAGTGGGCAATCGACGGCAGCTAACAAGTCTGCTCTCAGCAACCTGCAGAACAGGATACGGGAGGTGTCGGATTGCAAAGAAAAGAGAACTGTCATAGCAAAGAAAAGCAAACCTGCAGTAGATCGGCCATAGAACACATTTCATAAGATAAGCCAGGTTTTGGAAATTACAAATGAAAGCAGGCTGCTGGTTGCATGCCATAAAATGGGAGGGGAAACATTAAGAAATGTTAAGGGAAGGGCAAGAGGTAATCCACGGCAGCCAAATGTAATTCAACACCAAAGGCACCACAATAGCAGAACCTGTGGTAAAACACATAAGATACCCTGTAGCTTCGATTGTACATACACACCCTATGACATCATCAGTGTTCACAGCACAATAGTATAAAGTGTGAAGGCACCTCACACACACCTGTGTATTCCCAAACACTGCACCATCGGTGTAAACAGACGAGGAACTTTTACAATGTACATGTTGGGAGCTGCCATAGCTGTGATTCATCACCATGTGTTAGAGACTGAAGGTGTTGTGGAGGATGATGCTTTAACCACCGCAGGCCCCGGAGGAGGAGAAGAGTGTTCAGACCAAGGGTAACCTACCAGAGGCTACATGATCTGGAGATATTAGAGCATTACTGGGTGGACAGGGACATCTTACAGCAAATAGTTGAGCTGTGTCGGCCATCCTGAGATCCAGAAACAACAGAGGGGAACCCATCCCAGTGGACACAAGGTATGTGTAAGCATGCAAATACTAGCCACAGGTACCTTTCAAAGGCCAACTGGAGATATAATGGGGATCTCACAGGCATCAGCCTCCAGGGTACTACACCAGTTCCTGGATGCCATGTTACCACATGACAATGAGCATATATACTTCCCCCGAACTCAGGAGGAGTTGGCCAGCAATATGCGCCTCTTCCACCATGTGGCACACTACCCGGAGGTACTGGGTGCGATAGACTGCATGCACATACATATCAAGTCACCACCCAGTGAGCATTGTAGGCGCTACATAAACTGCAAGGGATACCACTCCATCAACTGCCAGGTCATGTGCAATGCCCAGGGCATTATTATGGATATGTGTGCTGGCAGCCCTGGAAGCTACCATGACTCCCACATCAGGCATGCCTCACAGATGTATCAGGTATTTGTCAGGGGGGACATCCCACATGGCCACCTTGTGGGGGATGCTGGCTATGCACTGGAGCCATGGATGATGACTCCCATCAGAAATACACACACACCCATGCAAGAACACCATAATGAGGCACACGCACAAACCAGAATCCTCATTCAGCGTGTGTTTGGGATGCTGAAATCATGGTTCTGCTGCTTGGACATATCTGGTGGAGCCTTGCAGTACTCTCCAGGCACGTGTGCCCTCATCTTCATAGTATGTGCCATGCTACATAATATGATCCTGCAGAAACAGCTGCAGCAGGGACATAATGGTGAAGGCCTTCACAGCCCACCACAATCACCAAGGCCATCACAGGCACAGAGGGATTCAGACCATGAACACCCTGTGCCAGCCCCAGTATGCAGATGAAGGCATGCCCAATATGCCCACGCCTTGGCAAAGAGGGAATGTATAGCACATACACTGACAGTGTAGGCCCCTACGGACTGACACACCTCTCCACCTGCACACACAGTAAACTGGATGGCACACACGCACGACCACCTGTAAATTGTAATGTATAGGTGGCCTACTGTGTGAATCCTACATAGGCAGCCCTCAACCATTGCACACACAACAGCTATTGGAACAAGGAATGTCAACACCTGAACAGTACACGCACCTAACAGCATATGTTGATACTGTATGTATAGGTTCCTAGGTACATCAGTAGGTACATGCCCGATTGTCAGAGGCCATTCATCAACCGAGGCAAACAGTGTCTGCTGTCTCCACCAGAACAATTAACCAACTGTCCATCAGTGGAGCAGAGCCAATTGCGGGATCCATGTGTGTAATCACTGTTCCCCACACACTCTGCATGGATTCACTGGTGTGTTAATGAGGGGCTCCATATAATGTAATCAGGGATGTAGTGGCAAAGCATGGGGAGTACCCATGACAGGTATTTGTCACCCCAGCATGCTCCACCTATGGTTGTGTGAAGGTGTAGCACATTATAGTGTGTGGCTCACTGTGACATACATTCCCAATGCTGGAGCACATCCATTAAACATCACTTGGACATACCATTAATAGGTCTCATCCATATGTAAACTAACTGAGTTACACATTTGATTGCAGTATGGAGTAACAGCCATAGTACAGTCTACATACAAAACACCATAACACGTGTACAAATTCCAGATGCCCAAGTGGTAAATGCACTGATTGTCGTGCATGTTCCCGGTTCCACGTCCTGCAAGGGACGTTACATAATCCTGAAGGCACGAATAATGGATATTGGATGCAGGTCATCAGATCAGGTTTAGCACATGTTAGCGGGATTATGCGTTGGCAAGTGCTGATAAGTGTCGTTTAAGCATGACTATACGGATATGCACGAAACAGGGCTAAGCTTTTCTGAATATCGTGCAGATCATGGTCAACGATGTCCAGAACAGGGGAAACTAGCATTATTAATCCCTGTACTAATAGTGCCTGCTCTGAAGGGTAAAATGACCACTGCCAGGAGAAGAACACGCAATGATGTACACAATCACCTAACACTAAGCTACCCGAGATGTACCAACGGCAGATGTGTATTGTGACAGGTTAAAACACAAATGTGCAGAGTCCAGGAAACAGTATACACCGACATGTACATAATGAAAGGTGTGTTCTCCCTCTCACTCTCTTTATATCTCTCTCTCTCTCTCTATATATATATATATATATATATATATATATATATATATATATATATATATATATATATATATTGATAAAATAGAGATAGAAAGGGTGATAGAGAGATATATGTTGATATATATGTATTCGCCTATATCTGCAAATATATAGATAGGTCAACAACGTGTGCACAACCATGGAGGTACAAATAAATAGGATACTGCTAACTATCGGATGTGTCACATACCGACACGTGTAATCACGAAGCTTAAAGATCGAAAGACCACAGTACCAGAACACTAGAACCGCGAGTAATATTATCACGATGTTAAGGGGCATTTAGTTATCGCTGCTGGTGCTGCGGTCCAGGTAGGTACTTTGTTCAACTGTGTTTGTGATTGCTGAATTCTGTGTATGTGTGTGTTGAGGGTGCCGTGTGCATTTCTGTGGGACTGTAATGTGTGTATGTGTGCTTGCATCATGTGTCTGTTAGTGCTAACTCGGAGGTAGAGCATTACGGTAGGTGTGGTCATAGCTGGCCATAGGCATACGGTTACCAACTGTCCCACTTTAAGAGGGACAGCCCCTCCCCGGGCAGTTGTGTCCTGACAAAAAATATTAAAAAGGGCAAATGTCCTAGATTGTAGGATATAATTATGTCCCATATATTATGTAATAGTTGCATTAAATAGTTATGCCTGTATCTAAAATACGTAAATGTTACATGAAACATGATAAGTAGCTAAAGTGCTACAAGAATAAGTATGTATTCAGGATAAAAGTATGCTCTATCCTGTGTACTGACCGTGGGTATGTGTCAGCCTGTAAACACCGATGTGTGTCCTGCAAATGTCCCAGTATGGCCATTTGAAAAGGTGGCAACCCATGCCAAAGAGGTTCAGTCACCAACACAACTGCAATGAGTGCAAATATCTGTGACAGAAATACACGATACAGCTGTCATTTAGTAACATTCCCTTACATATCGATGTATTTCCGGAGGTATTGAAGTATCAACCTCACCTGCATGCTATATAGAAACCAATTAACAATGGCTCAATGTATAAGAACGTAACAACCATAGTTTCAGTCTACTAAATGATAGGTCTTCAATTAGGGAAGGAGCCCACACACATATATGGAATATGTAGAAATGCAATCCCCACAAACCTGTATATGCTATGTACACTCACCTACATCTTCCCCACACCCAAAACAATTGCAATACAGACTGTAATAACATCAAAAACATCCAATCACTCAATTACATCTGCAGAAGCATTAACATACCTTGTGAGAGACACATTTGTAATGGCGCCATGTGAAATCGTAGATGTTGTATAATGGAACAGACAGCGATGTTACAGATTTTGTTTGCAATAGTACCTTATCAAACGGTTGAGATGACAGGTACACTCATATGTAGAACCACATACTCTAGCCATCACACATAATCCACGGGGGGCATGAATTCAAAATATCCATGAATCTCCAAATAGCAGTTGCAATTCCTCACAACAAAACACATACAGGCCATCTCCCCGAATGTAGGGCAAAAGGGCAACGCCCAAGTGGAGAATTGAATTATACCCCACTGTTGCCGCGTAATTGGCGAATGGAGTAGCTGCACAGCTGATGTGCATGTAATAATTTACTCAGGAACATGAACTGGCGGCAGGATACCACATGTTACAGGTATTTACGAATATAAGGATGCCTTGCCATACATTCAAACCATATGCTCCTACCATAGAACCGATTAAACAGTAAAGGTGTAAGAGAGATATTTATGAAGACTTGGAACGCTAACAAGGTATGTAGAACACTCAGTATGTTAGTGTATGTAGAGCCTGTTTTGTATTAATTAAAGTGTATGCAATGCATAAAGTGGGAAAAGGTATTATGTAGTGATGTCTTGTTAATCATAGTCATGCTTGTAGAAATTGTGTGTCCTGCTGTGGGCCACAAGGTAAACATCTCATACACCACAAGGGATGCTACATGAAGGCTTTAAACACAACAATTCTACACCACCCACCATCAGTGGTAGGGTTTGTCCAACAAATACGTGCCACAGCAGGGGATAGTATATGTTGATATACTGTCACAGTAGGCATGTGTATGGGCATATAACAAGAATAACATGCCTAAGGTGGTCCTGCTGTGCAACTATGCTTTGCATTATGGGATAATGTTTAAAATATGTGTAATGTACAGTACTGTAGGTAGATATGTCAGATATTTTATCGACATCAGGTCCATCACAGTGACACCCTTATGGAGGGTGTCTGTATCAGCTGGTGGATCAATCATGGTTCCTTGTTTGCAGTCATCTGGAAACCTATTCAGGGAAAGTCCCTCTGTGCTAGCCTGTACCTCAGGGAAGCATATACCAAACATGAGGGGCCCTATGACCGAGGACTGTGGTACGCCAAGTGTAACTGAATTACAGTAGGTACCACGGTATGCTACCCTAATTTTGAGGCTCCTGTCCGTGAGCCACTTTGCATAACATCCTGAGATGTAGGGGTTGATGTGCAGGTGGATGTGTATGTTGTCAATACCAGAATGGAGAACGGTGCTGAAAGCCAATGAGAGGACAATGTAGGCTGTGTGGACCCCCACACCATCATCAACACCCTGCTTACTGTATCAAAGGAGTCCACCAGGTGTAGGAGCCATGGTCTGGCCCTAACAAATCCAACCTGGGTGGCATCAAAGGTCTGGAGCCCACCAATGTCTCTGTGAATGACTTCCATGATGATGTGCCCCATAGCCTTGCAGAACAGTCTAGTCAGGCATATAAGGCAATAGTCCCTCTGGTTCATTGTGGTGCCACCTGTGTGGAGTGTGATAACTGTTGTTGTGCACCATTCAGGGGCCACAATGTCTGATACAAGGCTATTACTGAATCTGGTGGCCAAGTGGGGAGCCATGTCGTTCTGAGGTTTGTGTAAATCACAGCCTGGGATGTTGGACGGTCACATGGAGTCTGTGTTCCAGGCCTTAGAGAGTGCAGGTTGGAACTGCATAGTTGTGACTGCAGGGACTCTGCATTGTTCCTGTATGGATTTTGGCCCTGTAGGGAGTGAGAGGGTTGTAAAGTTAGCATTGAACCTATCTGCCAGGATGTTGCCAATATCGGTCGGTTCTGTAATGTTCCTGCCTAACCGTCGTATGTCAGAGCAGATGTGGGTATTGCCATCAAGTACTGACATATCTCGATAATGTTTTGTGGTAGTCCTTGGAATGTGTCGCAGTAATGTTTACGTAACTAGCTTTGGAGGATGTGATAAGGGATCCCAGATTCCTACTGAGGCTGACCAGTGAGCTACCCCACCCATGGGATTGTACTGCACTTTGCAACAGCCTCCACCTTCTATTGTACATTATGTCCATGGAACTGGAACCCCAGTGTGGCGTCCGTTATCTGATGGGTGCCATCATGGCTCTGTTTGGGATAGCATGATCCATGCAGTCGTGTAAGTGCTAATGAAGTGCACTGGTGTATGTTTCAGCGTTTTTAAGTGCATTGTCCATCTGCACGGGTGTCATGATGTTTACTACCACTGTCATAAGACGTCTGAAGTAGGCATTGTAGAAATCTTATACTGTGTATTCCGTGAAGGGTGTGGTGCCTGGATGTGGATAACAAGGGTGATTAGCATATGTTCGGAAACTACCAACGAGGGGATAACCCCAGGTGTGGAACACCAGTCACATGTTAGTAATGTCCATGTCTAGGATATTGTTGGTCTTGGTGGTGGTGTGTATGGGTTGATCCAGCCGAGTGGAGGTTATGAATCCCAGAAAGCGTTGGCCTAATGTGTCGGTACATGAGTAGGTATTAGTTAGGTGTGGGGTATTGTCAGTCTCACATAAGTAGTACCTGTCTGAACTCCACTGCCCAGTACACCAAGAAATGAGAGCCGGTAACCGCGGGGTATGTTGTTGAATCCGTAGCATGTTACAATGTGTATAGCAGTTCTGGCCACAGTTAGTTGTACGTGGATCACCTCTGATGCATTGTGCTAAGTAACCAGCCTAGTGGTGTGTACATCCTTGTGAAATATGGACATACCTCCGCCGTGGGTGTTCCGGTCCTGGTTACATGACTGAAAGGTGTGGTCTGCATATAACCTGTCAGTGCAGGTGTGTTCTCCGGAGCCTAGAGGCAGGTCCCAGTCACTGCAGAGATATTGAAGTGGTCCATTATAAGGAGTGCCTCGCCTGAGTTCGTTAGAGATGAAGATGTTAAGCATTAAGTAACATTGCCCCAGGTTTTGCTTGCCTGTTCCTGTTCTGGTGGTGAACATTATTGGAAACTGTCCAAGACAGGCAGTATAGGAGCAGCAAGAGCCTTACATGTTATCTGTACTCCCAGGGCTGACAGGTGCAGGTCATCTGTGACAAAGCATCGTGTTTTGTTGACCATGTCATTCAAAGCAGACAGATACTGGATGCCTGTGGAATGACAGCAGAAGCACAGGCAACTGTTGAAGTGAAACAGTCAGTCGTTGTACAGTGGTATCAGTCTGGATGAATGAAGAATGCTTCTCAGGGCTTGGGTGATACCTTCTGGGCTACAAGACCGGAGAGCTATTGCATGTCCCTGTACATGTAGTCCAGGAAGTTACATCTCAGGGCAGTCACACTAACATGGAGAATGACAGTCAAATCATACCTGGTGAGGTGTGGCATGGGTGCATAGGTTATATTGTGGATCCTGTTACCCGACAGCCAGATGTAAGTGACTATCGCCTTGTGTAGCCTGCTGAGTGGGATATCAGTGTGACCGCCTAGAGAGTCACCTATGACCGGTGTGTTGGGTATGTTATGACACCCTATTGGCTGTAGTTGATGGGCAAACATGTGTCTGTGGGCTATAAGTAATTGGTGTTGTGTTTGTGTTTGGTGATGGGGGCTGCCTCTGTTGCCTACACAGAGAGTATGGAGAGGTTCTGCAAATGTTGTAGTCATATTATGTGGTGGTGGAGATCTAGTGAGACTATGTGATGAGTGGGGTGTGTTGCAAATGTTAAATGTCCCCACATGCATGTCAGGTTCAGTCTGGGTTGGTGAGGGCATTACCCCCAGCATGGCTACATATGTGCATCTCCCACAGGCTGTAGTGTCGTATGTTGGTAGATGAGCATTGACTGTGTACATGAGCCAATTGCTCTATTGCCTCATGTTTGCCATATTCATCATATAGACAGGCAATAACACTGGTAAGTGACACCTGAACATGCCTGTATATGCAACCATGTCTCACAAGATATGTGAGTTACGTGTGTACAACAGCTGTTGTACTGTAAGCAAGCTGGAAATGTAAGGACAGACAGTGTACTTGTAAGAAATTAGTTGAAATGGGTGCTATAGTAATTAGTAGATCGTGAAGTGCTTACATGTTCTGAACAAGTGCTGAGCATGAATATGCAATACAGATAGGGTGTTGGATAATATAAACCCACTGCAACCCACAAATGGAGACACCAGTCATAATTGGAGGCACTGCACTATTACCCTACTGAGTATGGTCTGCAAGTCTATGAACCTTTATCAATGTAGATGTTAGCAGTACAGATGTATATGACAGTACGGATGATTTCACACTGCATAGCATACCTGTGACAGGTCATAGGACATCATCACCCATACTGTATTCCAGCTACACTGAGTATACTAGATGTACCTTCGTATGTCACAGGAGTGTTCTACCAGTGGCCTGTTGACAGAAGCAACACTACAAAAGGTGTCTGAGTGACATGTGCATATCACACCAGTGGCAGCTACAGTAAAACAGGGTTAATGTTTTGTACTACCCCCTCATTGTAGCCCATACCACACAGACAAATGGGAGGCATCTGCGTATGTAAGGATGTGAATGGCCATGACCTAGGAGCAATAGCTGTCTCAGTGTTGTGGACAACATAGAGAATGGGCATTGCGGGTGAGGTGCGTGACATATGTGCACATTCTGACAGCTGATAATAGCATTTCACCGCTAGGTGAATAACCCTGTACCCATTAACTACCACCTAGGCAGCGGTCAACATTATGGACACTGTGTGTAAGGGATGGTGCTGTGCAGTTCACCTCCCTGAGCTGGTGACGTTTCCAGGCCTATTAGGTAGTTATACGAGGCACCCATGTCATGACAGGGTGCCATCCATGAGCATGGAGATCATTGGACAGGCATACTCAGCACTCGGGTGACCAATATTGGATCACATATCACCTTTAAGGGGTATTGGCCATGTGTGGATGGGTGATACCAGCCTTCACAATCCTCACCTCCACTATGCAGCATGCTGGCTACCTTGCATAAAGACATGTGCTACACTGAGCCTTCACAATCCTCACCTCCACTATGCAGCATGCTGGCTACCTTGCATAAAGACATGTGCTACACTGTGATGTTGGACATGCTACACGTACATATCCTGATCTGAAAGACATACATCATGGACAGCCACTGTCCTACTACAAGGATCACCACATGCTGTACAGATCCCTTTGCCATACATGTTACATACTCCTGCCATACCATGCAACCCTGTCCATCAAAGCTGCACATGTCATCTCTGTCATACATGGTGGGATGACCGCATGGTAGATGTATCATTAACTGTCTGGATCAGTAATGTGGCACTGATGCACCTGGCAGTGGCAAAATGGCTGTTGGATACAGCTAGAAAACCTTGCCCGTACATGCTATAGTTGATAACCATCCCTGCGAATAATGTCCGGCTAGCCATTGTCCCATGTGTACCACATGCGCAACACAGGTGATACGTGGCAGGATGTTGAACTGCTGTACAGTGCCGTGTAGAAGTATATGGCAAAACACATGCATGTAAAGGTTTCCGTGTGCATGTGTGCATTGTCACTGCTCATGTCCTTTAAGGCAGTTTATGTGTTGATATGTGACATATACACAGCATCAAGGTCAACAGCATTACTGTGGACACATCCAGGCATGGGCTGATAGGTAAGAACACCAGTACAGCCAAACAGACATGCCCACATCAAGACAGCATTCACATGGAGTATGAGCAATGTAATGAGGTGACACACATATATGGTGATGATATCCAATGCACGACGGGTGTTACATGTGTGTGACACAAACATGTCAGTCGTGTCAGTGTCATGATGATTTGCAAAGATAACTTTTCATATGTACTAGATTTAATACAAATGTATGTGCAGCTGTATCTCTGTACATCTCTGTGATACTGTGACCTGTCTCCATCATTATGTCTTCCAGATAATGCCTCGTTCACGCCTGCCAGCATATAGCCACCTGGAGGATGATGCCCTCATCCCGTACCTCCATGATAACTATGAGGTGTTGTTCAGCCATGTGCCACAGCATGCCCAGCAGCGTGACGACCTGTGGCAGGAACTACGCAGGAGGGTTAATGTTGTGCATGGCCATAACCGCACCTACCAGCAGGTGCGCAGACACTGCACGGACCTGATATGACATGCGAAACAGCGTGCCAATGCAATCGCTGGGGAACAAGGTGGAACAGGTGGTGGGCCACCAACCCAGCCCCCACTCACACCCACCGAGGAGCTACTGGCCAGCTTGGGGACACCCTCCAAACAGCATCCACAAACACTAGCTGCCATCATGGAGGTGGATGTCTCCCAACCACTGAGCCTGGAGTTGCCTGGTAAGTCACTAGTGCACATATGACCATTATATATCCCATTTAGTTGCATGTGTCACTGTACAATATGTAATGTAACATCATATGCAAGATATGTTTACACACATGCCGCATACTATAGTATGCTACCCTGTGTATGCACACATGTGCATACTATATGCTATTGTACAGGCAAATGTGTTAACATGCACAGTGCACCCTGTAGCTGTCATACAGTCATGGATAATGTTCAAACTGCTGTGTCACCCCTATACAGGTACCTCTGGCATGTCGCACAGACATCAGTCCATTGCAGGTGAGACAGTTATCAGTATCAGGCATGTTAATGCATATATCTATTCACCATGTGGCCAGTTAACACATGTACACATAATGTATGGTCCAGTCATGATATACAGGTCGCATCTGTCATCAATCACACTGGCTACCCATGTGCAATATATACAAACTAAATGAAACACTGACATGAAACCACAGTATCTGTCATTGCTAGATGTGTGGACAGCTGAGCATACAATGGTGGAGGTGTTGTTCAATGTAGGCATTTGTACTATACACTGGAACAACACATGTGTGGTACGCAAACAGTATCACACAGTCAGCTGGGATATGGGCAGCCCACAGGATTCACCATTGTGTACTATGCCCCTGCAATGGGTGCACACATTGTGATGTGCCATCTGACATGTCCCAGACATGTAGTGTTACGGCTGCAATATTGTCTCACTATCCCATAATACATACCCCACATACCAAACATACAACCCTTTGTCTGCATAACCCTGTGGACAGTGACGTATCTGACATCTATGGGTGTATGTCATATAGGACAACACAGACATGTGAGATAGATGGCCATCACAAACATTTGGCCAACACATGTTCACGCATGACCATGGAGGATGGCCAAAGACATGTAGCCACACAGTAGATGTGATGTGTATACACTCTGTTGCACATTGTCCACACATGGTCCAACTATAGCCTTTGTTGAATGGTTATATAGTTGATGTGGAACACTGGACATCTTAAAAGCCTGTGCACAGCTTGTGGAGGTGTCACTTAATTCGACCATATAAGATGTGTTGAACATCATAACTGTGTCATAGCATGACAGTAGTCACCTGTACAGCTTCCACAGACATAGACACCACATCAGGCCACAGATACTGTACATTTCCCTTGCTGCTGTTGGACATCACTGTCAGCTGTGCACATCGTGTGTGTGGTACATAAATGTCATGTGGGACATGGTGTATTGACAAGTCTGCCATGTGTGGACATGGTTTCCAGGCAGCTAAGACATTTTAGTAGTTGTGCAGGGGTGTCATCCGTAGGTCTTCCAGTGACCTGTCAGATGACACAGCATGGTTTAGTGTGTATACACCTCAGCGACGTGGGTCACAATCCACAGTAGTTATGCAATGTGTATGCACACAGTCATGGCTATGCACTGTGTGTGTGTTACACACTGTATAGCAATATAGATGCCTCATGATGCCATGCAATGGCACAGTGTCTGTACTTCACACTTTATAGCAATGTAGACGCCTCATACTACCCTTCAATGCTCATGCACATCTGCTAAAAGTGCTTTCTATCTGTAGGGCATACAGACAACACTGCAATGTGATACCCATTACACCTCTGTAAATGTGTCAAGACACCATTGTGTCAGACATGTATGCATGTCAATGCACACGTCAGCAGATTACATGTCATACTACATGTCAATGTCATAGTCACATCAGCCATGTGTACTGTTAACCTGTGCTGGTCCACATGGTGTATCATAGGGATGCATGCTTACTACCATGATTGTGTGAACTGCATGGCTTCTGATTTGACACCTACTTGCTGTTGTGTGCAACCCAAGGATGTATGCTAACTACCACTATTAATGTCTGAGCTGCATGCCGTCTGCTGTATCACATGCATGCTGCATGCCGTCTGTCAAATCACATGCATGGTGTGCCTGTGTGTCTATTGTAATGTAGAGTCTTTCTTTGCATTCACAGGTGATGTAGGTGCGTTACCCTGCTGTAGTCCATCTGATGTTAGTGTCCCCACAGATACTAGCACTGATGAACATATGCATGAGGTACAGGCAGGGTTGTCAGGGGCTGAATCTGTGCCAATGGTTGCCATCCCAGCTCTGTCCCCTTCTTCCCCGCACACAGTTCTCATGCCAACACATACCCCATCACCAGTGGCCATAGAGAAAGGACAGTCAGCATGTGTTAGCTTGGAACAGGAACGTGTGGTGGCTACAGATGGTGTGTCTCCACACCATGGTATCAGTGTAATAACTGCAGATGTGCCACACAGGCATGTGGCCAGTGCTGCTCATAGGAGGACCTCTGGCAGATGTGCACCTGCAGGACAGAGGGCAGCAGCCGGTGTCACCAGACGCATGTTCCAGACTGTAATGGCGGCACAGGCACATGCTGAACGGCAGAACAGAGAAGGGCAGAGGCTTCAGAGGGCTGCTATCTGTTCTTTAAACAACAACATCCAGGCATTGGCAAATGCTCAACAGCAGATTGCTGATGTTCTGGACAGGCGATTGGGTGACATGGTTGGAATCCTTGACTGTGGCATGGCAATTCGCGAGCGTGAGCTGTCTGTGCTGGAACATCTGGTAGGAGTGAGACGTAGGCCACGTGGATGTAGGCCAGCTACACCACCTGGTGCAGGTCAACGTGAATGAGCCTCCTCACATACCCACTCCCACAGTGCGGTAGCAGTAGCAGTGCAGCTGGTGCTGTGCTGTCCACACCAGGACACAGCAGGTCACGTGGATATAGCCCTGGACATTGCCAGTAGGGACACGGTTCCAGTGGACATGTGTCATTGGACAGTAGCCAATCTGCACCTCTGCCTGCTAGTGCCCATGCAACTCCTGGCAGGCACAGGTCACGTAGCCGTGGCCAGACACAGTGAGCTGTACATCCTGGTCTGTACAATCTGGAGCTGTCAATAATACTCCTGTGTAGGCTGGACACATGGCAGAACTGTGTGCACACATAAACGCACACAGCAGAAACATCTGTAGGGCACCGCAACACCCACATGCATAATGACCACACATGTCCTATCAGATCACCGGCCCTAACCCACACACATGATGTCATCCACTGGTGCAGCCTATGCCCCTGGCAAACATGATCACCCTGTGCATATGATGATGCCTGTGCCGCATCCCTGTCAACCACACCATCGGTGCAGGGACATGCTCATATGGTCTGATGCACAGGGTGAACAGAATAGTGAGAAGTGTATATTACATTTGTTGTGTACTGTTGACACGCACCAGACATACCATGCAGTACAGGTTTAGAATCCATTGTTATATGTTCACAGTATGTGTCTTGGTAACAACAGTAACAGCATGTTGGTATTTATGCCCTGCTTCCCTCCTTAAGGTCTAATTGCATGTGCCATTACGTTACAGTGTTTACAGTTAGAGTGCATTGTTGTATGTTCACAGTAGTGTCTTGGTAACAACAGTAGCAGCATGTTGGTAATGATGCCCTGCTTCCCTCCTTAAGGTCTACTTGCATGTGCCAATAAGTAGCAGTGTTTGCAGTTTCCCATGTGTAAATGTGGAGTACTCACAGGCATGTATGGCAATACCAGCATGCTATACGTAGCCTCATCCTCACTGTTAGAAAGGCTACCATTCCACAGATGTCCACACATCTACTGATCCAGAAGCATGTGAGCTGTTTAATAGGCTACAGTGGCTAGAGACGTGACATCCATACTGGGTCACATCACAGGTATGGTGACATGGTGCGGGGGGTTTACACAGTGGTCTGGCTGATGTCAACATTAGAGGCCAGTTGATAGCAAGAGTCCTCACTGTGTAGCAGTAATACACTGTCACATTACAGGATGAGAACATGCACAGACATACACAGAAACACACAGTAGCATGACCACACTCACGGGGTCAACAACACTATAATGCACACTCGATAGTGTTGAGGTGAGGACCACTGCCTATGTGGTAATCACCTTCACAGTACTGTGCACCCACATGATGCGACACAGAGAATGAACATGTACAGGTAGCCAGTAAGGCTGAGACTGATGGCATCAACAGGGTAGTAGACTGCATCACCATGAGGGGTTAGGGATCCTGTCTGTTCTGTATGGTAGCATACACCCTCACCCCATGCACCAGACAGCCATACATACATGCACACACACACACTGTGGAGTCCACAAATGTCATTCAGATACAGATAGCTGACATGTGTGTGATACACACACCACCCCTGCCTATGTCTTGCTTTCTACACTGCAGTATGTACAGATCTCTACAACAGTGTACAGGGATGTGTAACAATTGGGATGTATTCCCCACCATACGTGGCATATATGGTCACACAAGCAAACACACATGGCAGTACTGTGAATCATACACCTGCTATATGATGATACATCTGACAGACATGCAGCTGTATTGGCCGTATTATGTGTACCAACGCTACCTTCAGCAATTGTGCTGCTATATGCACACGGGAGGACGTAAGTGTTACAGGTGTCAAGTGATGTACAGTCAGTACACCACTTTGTAGGTTGTATGTCTTCACCTTCAAGTAACAGTAACATAGCGTACTGTTTGCACATGTAATGGTAGGATGGCTTGTGACACACCTGTGAGCTGTCTTCAGCAAAAATCCATCTGCAAAGGTGGACCACCACTTTATGTACACACATCCAGCCATACCTGATGTACAGCCTACCGTGCTGTCAGTATTTCACCATATACAGGTGTCAATGATGGGTCTGCATTGCAACTGCATGTTGTAGATAGACAGAGATGAACAACATACATCAGCTACTGCACATGCATGGTAGCTGCATGCACACCACTACATGTACATGTGTGTTGGTCCTACGTTCCTGTCATGTAGCCATGTTTGTATGCATTGCAATTGGTGGACATGTGTGATGACATACATGACACATGGACTGTTGTATGATATGTTGGTTGTCATGGGTAACTAGTACAGAGGGAAAGTTACCTCAGTCAACATTGCTATTTTATGTACTGTTAGCATTCAACAGCCATGGACCTACCTTCCATGTGCATGCGTGTGATTGCTGTAGCCACTTGTCTGCACAGAGGACAGCAAAAGCTATGCTATGTACATATGTGTTGTGTGTGTGGGCCATGTACATATCCACTGCGATTACATGTATGTCATATCCAAACATGAGTGTTTTTTGGTGTACAGCGACAGTCATCTGTTACAGCTGTGTAAGACCCAGGGCCCCTGTTATGTGTAGAGCCGACCTGGTTATGAACTGTGGTATCATTGCATTGCATACCACATGATGGAACCCTGTCAGTACATGTGTAGTCTGCACAGTTGCTGTAGACCTGTGTACAGTCCACTGGTCATGAGTAACATGGTGTTGTGGTAATGTATGGATTTGTGTTGCTGGTCCAAGGACATGGTGATGTCTGAGGGCTACATAGTAGAATGCAGCATTTACCACTGTGATCTGCACCTGAGACATCTGTGATGGCTCTTGAGTGTGTATTGGTCAGTACATGTGAGTGGCCTTCATGTATGTGGGGACAGTAACACCTGGAGCAGTCCATCACGGTCTTATGGCCCACATGTCTGTATCTGAGGTATACGGTGGTAGTGCTATTGTGCACAACTGTGCCATATGCCAGGTGTTCCTCACTGCAGAGATGTCCGTATTCCCAATTGTTGGATCTGGATTGTCAGCTGTGATTACGAATGCTACACAGCTAGCACTGACGACCGTTGTCAGATATATGTAGTGCAGCGTTCGTGCTAACAATGTTCACTATCGACACACTGTGCCCTTCCATGTTTTGAATCCGTGTGCATACAAGACAGCTCATCACTACTACTAAGTGTGTGAGCATGCCCAGTATGCCGTTGTGTAGCTGGACACACAGTACATTCCAAACTGTACCCTTCCGTGTTTAGAATCCGTGTGCATACAAGACAGCCCTTCGCTACTACTAAGTGTGTGAGCCTGCCCAGAATGCCGTTGTGTAGATGGACACGCAGTACATTCCAAACAGATGTGTGCTACTAAGTGTGTGAGCATGCCCAGTGACACCTTGTGTTGGTTATGTGCCTCTGTGTATGGGCATGACCATTGAAATCCTGTATAGTGATAATGGTCATCCAGTCAACAGATGTCCATACCCCATGTCAGGATGGATTCCTACATTGAACACACTGGTTGACTGTTTTGAAGGGTGTACTGTCTGTGGCGCGTCTCGTATCTATGTGGTGTTGTAATAGTGCTCCGTAGATAGGCAGTTGTCCCGCTCACACCACTGCCATGTGTTTGTCTACGTCTACCTTGGGGCAGTAATATGCTTTTAGACTGCTCACTCTCCTTACATTCCCTATCGGCGTCTTCGCCTTTGCTGATGCTGTCATCCACCTAGAAGTATGACTCTGGGAGTGTTGTGTCCCAGTAATCTCGGTAGTGCGTTCTGTAACTGTGTAATTCTGTAGTGTGATAAGGTAGTTAGGTGTATGGTCGACTCCCAGCCCTGCCAAGTGTGTGTGTGTTTCCAGCTACCTGAGGACAGAGTAATGCTTTTAGATGGCTCACTCTCCATACATTCACTATCGGCGTCTTTGCCTTTGCTGATGATGTCATCCACCTAGAAGTATGTCTTTGGGAGTGCTGTGCTCCAGTAATCTTGGTAGCGTGTTCTGTAACTGCGTAATGCTGTAGTGTAATAAGGTAGTAAGGTGTATGTTCAACTCCCAGTCCTGCCAAGTGTGTGTGTTTCCAGCTGCCTGGGGACAGAGTAATGGTTTTAGATGGCTCACTCTCCATACATTCCCTATCGTCGTCTTTGACTTTATTGATGATGTCATCCACCTAGAAGTATGCCTCTGGGAGTGCTGTGTTCCAGTAATCTCGGTAGCGCGTTCTGTATCTGCGTAATGCTGTAGTGTGATAACGTAGTTAGTTGTATGTTAGACTCCCAGCCCTGCCAAGTGTGTGTGTTTGGGTGTGTGTGTCTGTGTGTTTCCAGCTGCCTGGGGACAGAGTAATGCTTTTAGATGGCTCATTCTCCATACATTCCCTATCGGCGTCTTTGCCTTTGCTGATGATGTCATCCACCTAGAAGTATGCCTCTGGGAGTGCGGTGATGCTGAAACTCGGTAGCGCGTTCTGTTACTGCGTAATGCTGTAGTGTGGTAGACTAGACAGGTAGGTGATCTATTCCAAGGCATGGCAGGTGTGTGTGTTGGGCAGTTATACCCTATGTGTTGGTATCTGTGGGTGGCTGGCTGCGGGATGTGTTCAGTGTGTTTTGTTGCTGACCTATATAGTGTCCACAGCCCGCATATTCTGCCAAGACACTGGGTTGTCAACACATACATTTGCCAATAAGTATGGTGAGTAAATGTCAGCAGCCCTACTCTTAGCCTTAATACAGTCTAACCCATGTGACGCAACAGAATACACATGCATTGATAGTAACAACACTACATGATGCAAGTGGCACATGTAGTTTTCCTTTTCATGCCTGTATAATGCTTTGCTGTCATGTGGTCCACTGTTGTGATATAAATGCAATATCTGCATATGCATGTACATGGATATGTGTGTATGTATAGCTATGTATATATGTATACAAATAATATATATGATATATGTAGATATAGAGAGATAGACATAGATAGAAACATATATGTTTTGTGGACATCAGCACTATTGAATGTTTGTGCCGGATGATCTGTACATGATAACCTGGGATGTATGTATATCTGCCATGGCGTATTGGTAATGCAAATCGTCTGTTGTGTGCAGGGTCCTGGGTTGTAGTCGTGTAGACACCGGTTATTTTGTTGCTGGGAAGACCATGGGACATCGCATATGGTGATAGTATGGCACCTGTTACCAGTTGTGTATGGATATGAGCGACACTAAGCAGTGGTTATTAATTTGGAGGTTCGGTATGGGTCATATAACTATTCATTAGAACACTATACTATGCAGATGAGGTTGACAATAGTGTATTCCATTTATCCCCAGGGTGTGATGCAGATACCTGGTGTGTATGTGTGTAGTTAGCTGGGTGCAGGGCTTGAATATAGTTGACAGCATGGGAGGGGGGGGTCAGGCATACTTTACGTACATTGCAGAACTGTGCCTCAGGAGTGCTCCTTCCTTAGCATGCCTAAGCTAGGGGTGTGTCTATACCTGCCTGGTGACATTGGGAGGGACAACAGCAGTGGTGGGGTAGTCAGGGTGTACAGGCTGCAAAAACAGGTGATGATCAGCACAATCAGCAGATGACATGGCCAGCCCGCACCTGAACAGTACGGTAATGTGAGCAAGCAGCATACGCACAGGTTTCTTCCGCACTCTACACCACCAGTGTATACCTGCGGGGACATTTCACGACACAGTCCAACCAAATGAGAAGGGCTACAGCAGGCAACATAGACCAACATGTGCAGGAGGCTGAGGGCAGTGAGGATGTGTATGCTGCCGAACAACCCTTACTGGGGTGACATAAGAATTTATAGACCCAGGGTGACTTACCAGGGGCTACATGAGCTGGAGATGGTGGAGCACTAAGGGGTGGACTGAGACCTCCTACAGCGGCTTGTTGACCTGTGCCTGCCACACCTGACACATCAAACAGGCCGAGGGAAACCCATCACAGTGGATACCACAGTATGTGTTGGCCTAGGTATACTAGCCACAGGTACCTCACACATCACAACTGGGGATATCATGAGGATCTCACAGGCATCTGCATCCAGAGTATTGCACCAGTTCACAGACGCCATGTCAACACATGCTAGTGAACACGTACATGTCCTCAACACATGTGATTAGTAGAACAGCAATATGCATCGCTTCAACCACATGGATGACTACCCTGGGGTACTGGGTGCTATAGTCTGCACACACATACACATCAAAGCACCACTCGGTGAGCGGGGTAGGGCCTACAGTCACTGCAGGGGCATACCCTCCAACAGCTAGGCCATATGTGATGGCCAGGGCATTAGATTGAATGTGTGTGCTGTCTGCCCCGGAAGCTATGATGATTCCAATATATGGCTTCTGACAGCTGTACCACACCTTTGCCAATATGGACATCCCCTACAGTGTCCTAGTGGGGGATGCTGAGTAACCACTGGTGTCGTGGCTGATGACTCCCATCAGCAATGCACACACACCTGAACACTCACACCATAATGAGGCAGATGCACAGGTAAGACATATAATTGTGCATGTGTTCGGGATGCTCAGTTCATAGTTCTGGTATCCGGACACATCCGGTGGAGCCCTGCAGTATTCACTAGCTACATGCACCCAATTTGTTATGGTATTTGTTATGCTACACAATCTGATCTCGCAGTAACAGTTGCAGCAGGAACAGCATGGGGCAGGGCCACACGGCCCAACACCACTGCCAAGGCCTGTACATGCACAGTGTGACTTGGCAAAGGAACTACCTGAGCAGGGCCCAGTCGGCGAAAGGCCGTGCACAGTATGACCTGCCCTTGGCAAAGAGGCAACACAAGGCATATGCACTGACACAGTAGGTACCCACAGATTTCCCCTTTCTGACCCGCACACAGTACAATGGATGCCAAACATGACACTACCTGTGCTCGGCCATGTATAGGAAATGCACTGTGTGCATCTGACATAGGCAGCCCTCCAGCACTGTCCTCAGGTCCAGAACAAACCCAGGGTACATCTATCGACCTAAAAATTGGCAGTCGTATTTGAATGTGTATTTACCCATTGATATGGTATGTATGTGAGCATACAAGAGACTTTGGTAGCCGACTGTTAGGGCAGTAGACAGTACACATCCATAGTGGCACCATGACATCTGTAGCACATACGGGGGTCACAATGGTAGCCAGTAATACACAGGGTGTCCTAACCCACTGCAGATTATGGGCTGAACATCATGTGTGTCCGTACAGCCCACACACGTTCCATGCAGCTGGACAGGTGTGGACCAATACAGACAAATGATATACAATGGCCTATGGATATGCCCAATGAATGACCCCAACCCCCAAAGACACACACAGACTACAGCAGGCCAGGCAGTTTGATGTAGGTTGTGAAAGCTAGGACGTCCAACACCACTGTGCTGGTATTTAATGCTGGGATCTGACGTACACTGGTATCCCTCCAACCAGCAATTTAGGTAGGTCCACACACTGACATGGAGTACCTGGCATACCAGTACAGTAGCGGCAGATGTGTACAACTGTCAGCTGTGCCCCCCATCCAACCTACACATGAGAGTCATGTGCGCCACCCACGGTGCTGTGTAGGACTGTGGATGCGGTTCAATGTCCCCCCACGCTATGCAGACATGTAGCAACTGTCAATGCCACATGACCATTAGCTACCCTGCAGACACATCATGACACCTGTCTGTGTAGAACGGAGGGGTCGGCAACACAGTACTGACTATCTGGACATGTGACACATGCGATACAGTTGTCCATACTTGGCATGCTCACACACATGACGGTATGATGGTAATGTCGGTCAACAACATGCATAACAGTCATACTGGGCATGTTCACACACTGAAACACAGGACGGCCAGGCATGCATACACCAGTGGTCCGGACATATCTGCCAGTACATTGCTATACTGTTGGATGACTGAGCTGTATGGTGTGTGTGTGGTCTATTGTCTGTACATATGCCATGGTCTATTGTTAATTCACATGAGCTATGTGCACAGGGTACTGCTACCAACATGTGAATAGGGCAGTTCTTTGTTTGCGGAAAGACCAACGCCTTTGGATACGGACTGGGTAGGGCACATTCCAGCAGGTGGGAGCAGTTGTGCATGGGTTTGTACAGTGTTAAGCACTGCTGACCTCTGGTTACAGCACCTTTTACCCGTTTAGACTCCACATTTCTTTGACAGTGCACTACTGGCATACTGGTAGACAAACACGCTTACAGTCACTCGCTCACCGACATTTCTGCTTACATTTGTCACTCACACTGGGTGTATGCGATCTCTTGTGATACGTATTACATCAGACTACATGACTACAGTATCAGGTATGTCTAACCATTTGGCGATGGCAGGCGTTCGACTGTACGGACTCGGCAGCCTGTCCAGTGACGTAATCATATTATATGCATGTTCCTCATATGATCTGCTCCCATCTGCCTGATACATGGGAACCGATACTCTGCAATGTTGACATGTGAATATGATTTTGTTAACGCAGCTGCCTGGCGAGTCATGCTACCGCATACCTACTGTATGTTTTCCACCTTTCAGATTGCACGACGGGAGACTGTAGGAGTAACACCTTTCCCACTTTGCATGGGACAGTCCCTCATTAGGCATGTCATGTGACAATACTCTTGCCATTGCAAGTGTCCTGATTAGGGGACATTCTCATATTCTACGTCTATGTAGTGGTTGCTTATTACAGGTCTTGTATACCTGACACGTCGATATGTTATATGTAGTAGCATAAGCAACTTTACTGCTGCTAGACTACGCTTTGATTTGTGCTGATATGTATATTTCTGTACTATGCATGGCTGTAGATATGTTCTGCCCTGGTACGTCTGATATTTCTACAGACCAAAGGTCCCACTTTGGCCATTCAGAATGGTGGCGGCACTATAGATCCTATATGTAGAGCTATCACATGTGTCAAGGCAACACATAACCACAGCCAGTAGTAAACTGACTACTTCCACGGTTTGCATACGTTAAGGTTATTCTTGTAGCATTATAATTGCTAATACTGTTTCCTATTACATGTAGCTGTTTCTGATACAACAAATTAATTTCTGACACCACTACACACAATATATGGCCTTCTTTCCCGAACTCACAGGCCATGTGCCATAACATTCATTTTGCAGGACACAACTGCCCAGACGGGTGTGTCCCTCAAAGGCTACAGGTGTGGAACCTCATCTATTATGCTATCATCTACCTAACGTGGTCAGCAAATTATGCACTTTTCGTCACTAGCAGACCTCACATACCAATGGGGGAGAATGAACACTGTATCAGGAACACTGTATAACACCCTGTGGGACACATTTCGATGATTGGTTCTATTAACCAAACACATTGACAGTCACAGAGCATATGTATTCATTCACGTTTGTCGAGGTACATGCTATTTATGACTCATACATGTTGTCATCTGTCATTACCTGTATTCCGCCACCTGTCCACCTAATATTAGTAGTTCTGGAAGTGTTTAGTTGGACTTTGTTACATTCTGATTCATAACTATGGACGTCCATGCTAATCGGGTACACAGCACTGATTTGGTCTCTATGTATTCCCCCGATGGTTTACAGACTATCCGGTAGATGTGCTCTTCAGGTTTGGGATGTATAGGCGTCAGCTATGTCCACATAGGAATATTAATGACTTCCACTGGGAGGGCCTACTACATTTCTGCCAACCAGCACCTGCATACTTAAGCCCATTATTGCATACCCATGGTCCACCTACCTGACACCCCTCTACAGCACTCATGACAAATACTTACTGTGAACGCAGCTGGGTTATGAGCACACCCCTACACATTGCCCACTCTCCCCGTCTCAGGACACATGTCGTACATTTTGTCAACCCATGTATTATCACACTTGCACAACCTACTGTTCCATGTACACCTACATCCTGCTCACATCGATGACAACAGGTTGACACATACACTGAATATTTGGGGTCCCGCAAGGGACACCATTATCCATGTTTAAAGTGTAGACCTTGCAGATCTCTCCCACTGCTACTTTCCTGCCGGTGTTTTGGACAGCAGCAGTGTATTAATCTTTATTGCCTGTCTGTATGTCTGACTGGCCTAGCTGGGTGGTGTGGGGGGTACAACATTTATTTATTGGACCTCCCAGTCACATATGCCCGGGCTGTATATATGTTACCCCTAATTGCTGTAAAGTAACCTAGTTATGTACATGTGTATATCTACAATGACATATATATTTATTTTGTGTGTATGTGTATATATCAATACCTGTTGTTTGTGTATATATATCTATCGATATATATATATATATATATATATATATATATATATATATATATATGCAGTATATCTTTGTGTGTATATATATATATATATATATATATATATATATATCTGTATAAATATATATGTGTATATGAATAAATATATATATATATATATATATATATATATATATATATATATATATATATATATATATATATATATATAGATATATATACGTTTTTATCTATATATACATCTGTGTGTCCGTTAACCTATATATTTCCCGGGCATATACACTTACACATGCGTATTGGGTTTTATCTCTGCTTCAACAGCATACTATTGCCTTAGTCATTATGACACCGACACTTCACTCCGGTGAACTTGTGATCAGTATACTGCATGTTATACAGCGGACAGATGTCACACGTTTTTTCATGTCTGGGGTGCCACTGATAAGTGTGATGTGATACAGTGTCATTTGACCTATTACTCGTATGCACAGCCTGTTATTCCTGCTACTGTGTTTGTTTCTGTGCACATTCATATTATTAATGTTAATAGAATGAGTGTTTGTGTTACTGAGATTGTACATCAACATACTGATGTCTGCATGTAGTTGTGTCTTTCTGCTTTTCCCGGTTTGGGGTTGTCACAGCAGAACTCTGTTCCGCTCATGGGTGGCATATAGGTTTTACGTGCCGGGCTGCAAGCCCTGACGCACAATGTCCGACAACGATACTCCCATTCATGCATGTCTCCACGCAGACGACGCTCTATCTGGGAATCGCATCTATGTACTACCTGACCTCCACGGGCTGCTCCATTGCAACTGGCGCAACATACCCTAGCACTCCTGTGTCCATAATCGCATATCCATAGTTTCTCCAGCACACCCATGTTGAGTTTCCACGCATAACAGCCATTATACACCTGATATCGCAGCCATGAC
Source organism: Protopterus annectens (assembly GCF_019279795.1). Lineage (NCBI taxonomy): Eukaryota > Metazoa > Chordata > Ceratodontiformes > Protopteridae > Protopterus > Protopterus annectens. The sequence continues at coordinate 486,230,560 of NC_056733.1, read as the reverse complement.
ACACCTTTACACATTGCCCTCTCCAGAGCGTTGGGGCCCTACACACATTTTGTGCTGCCTCGTGTATTCATAGGGTCACCATCCATTCATATTTGCACATACGTGCCTTTCCTGGTGTTATGGATTACGAATGATTTGCGGGTTACAAGTGTAGGTGGTCATAACATGTCCTACATTCCGTCTGTGTATAATGTTGATGTAGCACTTCAACAATTTTATGGCCACTGGTATAACCCTGTCTCTGGTGTGAATAGCGGTGCTCTACTCACTCTTGTGCAGCTTTATCTGACATACGCTGCAAGCACTTTATAATACCTTACTTGCTCTAGATTCCCTTCACAACCCTTATGTTTGCTTTCATCTTTCAGCGTTCATTTTATATATATATATATATATATATATATATATATATATATATATATATATATATAATTGCATATTTCTGTTATGTCTGTGGATATTTATCTATACCCACATCTATCTATCTATCTGTCTATCTATCTATCTATATATCTATATATATATAAAAGTTACAGCTGTACAAGACAACATACATTTGCTATGCTACAAGCTGCATACACCCGCGCAGGCACACTTGCATCTACTTATTCTGAGTTACATATGTTTACTGCCACTTCTTTGGTATTACATGTGCCTTATTCCTTATGAAAGTACCACTTTGATTGATGGACTCCGGTTAACGTCCCCATGCGAGACACGTGGTCACCTTTACATGTATAAATGTTGGCTTTACAGCACAGAGGCATTCATTACACAATAAATTAATATGTGCTATAGTCGTACTTGAACCAGGAATGCCTTTACGTTAGGTGGATGCTCTAACCACTACACTATTGTTGTTCTGCCTCATTTATATGTATACCCATGGTTCATAGCTACTCTGACATATGCCTCACCGCTTCCCTTACACAGCAGGCATCCATTCTCCTGCTGGGAAAACCACAGTACTACACTTCTGACATTCCCTGCTTCCTACTGCCCTGGACCCGTGCTGCATGTCTACTCACTCCAAAGATATTCAGAACTCCTACGCTTATAGTCCTTGCACATACGTGTGTTTGATTGTCAGGGTGTTCATGTGCTGGTCTGGGTTTAGGCTTGTCCGACTGGTGACTAGAACTGCCCTGTCGCTGTTCAAATATCAGATGTAGCACATGGACAGAGTTAGTCCAGATTTTAACATTCTACCTGTGTTTACAGACGCAGGTGTTTGGGCATCTCTGACCACATTATTAGGTCGGTGCTACATAATATAGGGTGGGGAGTGGTTCCACTACATAATATGGGGGGGGGGGTTTCCACGTGTTTGCTTCACATTTGACTATTTCATTAATTTATAGATACAATGAATATTAGTCAGGACATCAGTTATAAATTCACTACAGGTATGCAATAGTCCTGTCAACAAATGTGACGGTTGGTGTACATATGTGTACAGACCTCTGTGATACTCGGGGACTAGTTTCTACAGTGACAGGGACAAGGCTATGACAAATCAGGGACAATCACGGACACTTCTACCATATTAGTACTATTAACTTGGAACGTGTTGACAGATTCGTATTACTACTAATTTTCTGCAGTTAAATGCATCTATTACTCTTCATTGTTGTAATTAGTCATTCTCATTCAACACCTTTCTTCCAAAGGTCACTGGCTTTGTGAATGATTGAAGCTTTGTGAAGCTGGCCAGTTATTGTGCGAATGCTCTGACCATTGGTAGGGTTGACACATTGTCATATGTACAGGTTGGGATATATTCTGGGGACACCAGATTGTTTAGGCCAACACATACCCAGGGTCAATGCAGGTTTAGAACATTCATTAGTTTCCTAGCTGTGAGCCTATACCTTTAGCACTTTAGTTGTTGGTCTGTTTCTTGTACGAATTACGTATTTTCTATCCTGACATGACCGCTTTAGGCAACTGTTACATGCAGTATGGTACATAGTTATTTCCTACAATCACAGGACATTTGGTATTGTATCATTGTTGGTCAGGACACACCTACCCACACAGTGACTGTCCCTCACACAGTGGATCAGGGGGTATCCTGTTTATGTCAGTGCCTTCATCAACCTATTTCCATGTGCCACTATGCGAATGTGTACAATATATTCTCTCGATTATTCATGTCAGGACACGTGCATCACAGGCAGGTGTTTGATCCTGGGTAGTAGGTTCTGCATGACCATCTAGGGCTGGACAGTCTCATGCACCACTACTGCACATTCCAACTTGTGTCCAGATGTCTACAGGACTGGACATCGTGTCTTCATACCCATTCTAATGTTTACACAGGTTACTTATCCCATGAGGGATATCCAAAAATTTAACAAGACCAATACCGACCATTCTTTTGGCGTTACAAAAATGTTCTGAGGGTTTTACATGCAAGGGATACATAGTTTGCAATCCTGAAACTGCCTAGGGTGACACTGCCTACTACATATGAGTAGTGGTCACTATGTGTAGATGTGGCTGCGCCAAGCTAGTAGGCCAAGTATGGCTGGATTTGGTGGACGTTCAGGTATGGGGGCGGGTTGTGCGCTGTGGAGGGGATGATGGGTATTCCATTATGCATCCAGGTGTGTTGCATTTGATTTGGCCGGTTCCATCAGGACCAATCTGTGGGTATGTGCCGGTGACATGTCTGGACATTTGTATCGCACATTTTAATATTCATATGTTTGTGGGATTGTGTTCTACAGTATGGCCTGTCAGGTTGTATTGCAGATGTGTATACATGTTCTTTGTGTTTCTTTCTGATTCACCCGCTGCTCCCTCATACACCTCCAGTTCACCTATTCTGCATACGACACAGTCTCGCCTTTGAGGATTATGCCATTACCCACCCCCCCACACACATATTCCTGACATTCCATCCATCACTGCTTTGGTTGATGGCCCATGACACGGTCAAGGTAACACATTGCATACACTACATATGTCGGGTACCTGTATGGTTGTTTGGACTACCCTGGCATGTTTCACCTTCCACATGCTATACATTACACACATAGGTACACGCCCATACTTAACTTTCATGACATGGTTGGTACACCCAGGTAATACCCGTTCAACTGTGATACATCCTGACAAGTACGGCTTGGACCGCATACGTGCGGATTTTGTCCGACTGTTCTGATCATTGGTAGGATGCCACCTTTTCCTATGTCCAGGATGGGATATATTCCAGACACATATCCGATTGTACTGGACAACACATACCCACAGTCAATGCTACGGATAATAATGTTCCTTTAAGCCTACATGTTGCCTTATTGCTGTAGCAGTTTATATGCTCCTTCTGTTTCGTTTTCATGCTTATTCTATTTCCTGTCACATATGGTATGTTAAATATGGACATACCTATTGTATGTGACTATTACATGCGTTGTGGGATATAATTCTGTCATATGGTCGCTAGATATTTACATTTATCATGGTTTTCTTATGGACACATCTGCCCAGCTGTGTACTCTCCCTCACAATGTGGGTCAGCTGGTGACCCTGACCATTGGGCTGGACGTACCTATTGGCGGCGCGCTAACATGATGCATTTCACTTCCACTTGGTATAACTATCTACACTGCGTTGGACTATGGGCACACGGTTTTCAATGTCATTTGTTCGAGGGATAGGGACCCGTTATTCCCTACCGTGCATTTGTGTTTGCTTCTTCATTTTGTGTTCGCAAGAACTGTCTTGCATGCTTTGCATACGTTTCAGTATTCACGGACACTGACAGATTTGATTACTATTGCTTGCAAATTGTTATATGCAAGCATTTTAGGTTGCACGTTGACAGCTGACATTTCCACGCCTCCGTGCGGCACTTCGACATGCCCTATGCACTTGCGCCCGTTTCCTATGCACGTGGCTGTGGCGGCAGCGCGCCTTCATTATTATGCATTTGGCACTACTGCGCCATCTTCACGCCACACAGTCGGCGCAAGCCTAATGCCGGCCTTGCGCAGAGCTTCACGAATCCCGGGGTTGGTTTAACATTCACATTCCTCATTTACATCTGCAGAGAAACATTCTGACAATTACTCCATGTGCAGCATGTTTCTTGTACACTAATACCTTAATTATAATTGACTCAGTTCTTGCAACTGAAATCTCCCATTTCTAACCTTTACATCATTTTCTATCATTCTCAGTTTTCTTTTCTTTCCATTGCTTTTTATATAAACACACACAGATAAAGTCATGCCCTTCCCCATAATATCCATGCATTCTTTGCATGTGTTACAGAAAAGCCCAATTGTTGCAAGTTTTTAGTCCTTTTTTTCTTGTTCCATAGAGTTCTATTTTAGTATTTATTTACAGTCTCTGCTTGCTTAGCAGCACCTTTTAGTGGTTAATGCATGTCTTTCTATACAACGTCAAACCAGACAGCCAGGGGCTCTGCTATCACTTACCTTCCCAGGCTGTATGGCTGCAAAAGTATTATTGCTATTATCAATAAATGTGTATATTGCCTTCATCTTTCTTTAATCATACAGTTTCTCTATTTATGACTAGTTTCTCATTTTCTCCTTTCTTTCTTCTCATGTTTTTTTTTTTTTTTTTTTTTTTTTGTCTTTTGTCTAGACTTCCCATCTCCTTTCCAGATCTATTTAATCAGCAAATCCCCACTGCTTTCCAGCAGGACCCATCATTACCATGGTTTTCTAACATGCTGTCTATCCATCCAGAATTCCACTGCTCCTCACAACCCTCTTGCTGCACTGCCTGCATCATATTCTCCAGCCTTCTACTATTCTGCTCCAGTGCGAGATCTGCCACATTCACATCAGTACCATTGCTGCTGCTTTAACTCCATTTGTATTTTCAAGCTTGTGCAAACTTTCTTACTTTCTGGTCATACAGCCCTCCTTCTTATGGGATGCATCTCCTTTATTCCTTTTATTGATCTCTGTCCCGGAGTTCTTCCTTTTTTTCCTAAGTGAAGATTTCAAATCTGACACAGTGTTCACATTCAAGCATCTTTCTCTTCTCCTCCATGCAGTGCATCACACCTGGGAAATTCCAGCTGCTCTTTCATTCTTTTTTTCACTCTTAACATTATAGTCCTTAAATTTTGTCTTTGTTCAGCATGACCCTTTCACCTTCAATAATAGAGTTAAAATAGCTGGGTAGAAAATCCAGTCCCCAGCTCCATCTACTTAAAGCTGCTCCATGCTAGATAGGAGCACTTTACTCTACTTATATTGACAGTCAGAAAGATCTTGAACTGGTTTTATAAATTTCTCTTGATATGGGTAATCCTTACTTTCTGTGGCTGATTATGTCTTCTTTTTTTTGATGAAGGAGTACATTAATCTCAACATATGCTTCAGCAGACCTTCCAAACCTCTGTCTTTAGTCCACTCTGTGTATCCTTTCACTTCTGGGCATGTTTCCCCCCTCTCATCAGTAATCAGTGTCTCTGCATATTAATCACAGATCCTCCAAATCTGAATCCTATATTTTTTCATAGATGTCTATTATTGTTATATTCTGTCTATTGTGGCATCTTCACCATGTCATCCATCTTACTGTTCTGCCATTCTCTGATTATTGTTCATTTTGGATCTCTCTCTCAGTTCTTAGCTTGATCGTTTCATTCACATACTTGAACATTTTATTTTAATTCTGCTATCTTTAAGTGTTAGTCTTCTATTTTAATTTTTACCAGTCCAGTATCTTCAGCCGTATTGACAAGCTTTTCGGACAGCAATCACTACAGCTCCTCCTGATGGACTTGTTTAAATGATGATATTTGTTCCGCAATGTTTTCTAATGCATTTATATTGTCCTTAAAAAATGGTAACTAGTTGGGAATTATGATGACCCCCTCCATTTTGATTCCACTTGACCCTGCTCAGAGCTTTGATGTAGACAGAAATTCCTCTGGAGCCCATTACAGTCGCCACAAAATATGTCAGAACTTATTACAAAATGTTATCCTGAAAAATGTGGCAACTATTACACTTTAAAACAACCACTTTACAAATATATCAGTCTCATCTTTTCCTCACTTTGTTATAGGTTTAAGAAAATATATACATTTATTTTTGTGTTGGGGTGATGTATGAAAAGTGATTAATTTGCCATGGTTCCAATTCGTGTTTCTTTTTCTGATAATTCTTCACTAGCAGTTGATGAAATAATCTGCAACATTTATTTTACTATTATTACTTGTTCATGTAGCAGAGATACTCTGATTATAAAATGAATAAAAAATGAGTCACGATTATTCTCATTTCTTTTTCCATGAGCTCTGCAACCTTACAGACCCAATACTCTGAGTTAAATCTCTTGCAGGCAGGCAGCATTTGATTTTATCCATGTAATCACAAATAATACCATTACTGTGGCTGATACCCACCTGTTTATATAATTCTGTAAACCTGATGCTGCAAAAAGACTGAAATGCAAACAAATCACAACACAGCTGGAAACAATTTTTATAATCTTGCTGATGAAAAGTACAGCTCAGTGAATAAATTGTTAATCAAGTAAATGCAGCTCTCAGAACAGTAGAAGGTAAAACATCAACACCTTTGTTAACTATAGCTTTCAGTATTATAAAAAAATCACATCTTTAAGATAATGCATCTGTTATACAAGATTGTAGACTACAAGCATCAGTGTTTATTATGAGCATTATACATAGCAGACAAAGACAAATACTTGTATAAACAGTATATTTTGCACTACAACAGCATGTAGTGATTAAATAGCCAGAGTTAGCATTGCTGTTTCAATCACCATACTGGATATACACTAGAAGAACTTTGCTTGCATGCTAGTTAGTGGAATGTAATACCTCTCTAATGAGAAAAAAAGCACTTGGGCATCGGATCCCATTACAATGACTTATACTTCAGTACATTTAACAGGCTAGCCATCTGACATACATTGTTAAAAGTATTAATAGCAACAGGTAATTAATGAGCAAAATATTCATGCTCTCCCCATAAAGTCATTCACACACAAAATATGAAAAAACTGCATAGGAAACTACTTTAGGCATGTCAGGAGAAACATTTAAGACAAAATAATTCATGTCTTATATTGTATGAGTACACAGAGAAGAACTGAACATTATTTTAAAATTTGAATAATGTTTGGCATACAGGATTTTCTGTGAAAGCCATGGTTTTGCATTATTGATTTCACTATATATCAACTGTTTCTAGTTTTACAGATTTTGTTGTCAGACTTATTACCCATTCATTAGCTTTAGGCTTCCTGCTCCTGCTCTTCTCAGTATGTCAGTGTATCTGCACTGTTCACCATACCAGGCTTTGGAATAATTTCCCACACCATTGCCTTTTACTCTGGCAAAAAAAGAGCCTTTCGGCGATATAGGAATAGTCTGAGTGATAATGGCAATTTGTCTATTCGGATTTATCATCTGAGCCCACCATATGTTTACAGGTGGTATAGACATTGACACACAAGCATACTTTACATCAGTCACAATAATTAACACCATTCCAACAGCAGTTAAAGTTTTTACCTGACTAGCAACCCTGCACACTGGCTCAATTAAATGGGAAACCCCCTTACTATGAGCCTTATTGTTTATTTTAATATCTATAGTAGGAGGTCTGACCAGAATTGTTCCAGGTAGACATTATACTATATGACAGATATTATATAGTTACCCATTTCCACTACTTTCATTCAACAGGCACTGTATTTGCAGTTATAGGTGGACTAGTACATTGATTCCCAATAATAACAGGTTATACACTTCACAGCACCTGAACAAAAATCCACTTCAGACGAATATTTGTAGGTGTAAATTTAACCTTTTTTCTCCAACACTTCCTAGGCTTACCGGGAATACCACAACAATACTCCGACTACCCGGATGCATACACTTTATGAAATGCATTCTCTTCTATCAGATCATTGATTTCTGTTTTAGCAGTAACTCTCCTATTTATTTTCTGAGAAGCATTTGCCTCAAAACAAGAAGTTAACTCTGTTGAACTTATTTATACAAATGCACGGCTGTCCTCCACAGTATCACATATTTAAGGAACCAGCTTTTGTTCAAGTTCAACACTCAAAATAACAAGAAAGAAGGGAATCTAACCCCTATACATTAGTTTCAAGCCAACCCTCATTCATAAATTCTAAAGAGGTGAGAGAACAAAGCTTGTTGGCAGAAAGGGAGACTATATAGCTGAGGTGCTGACAATCTGGGTTTAATTGTTGGTCAGGAGCTGGACGCCAAGGAAGAGGAGGCCTGCATGAATTTATGTTAACTAGCTCACTTTCTTGTGAATTTATGTTAACTAGCTCACTTTCTTCTTGTGAGGACAGGAAGAGATCAGCCTGTCAGTCCACGACAATGCTATTCCTGCCGGCTTACTTAGCACGGTCAGATAAAACTATTGCCATCAGGTACAAGTGCAAATTTAAGCCCACAACATGTGACTTGTATATCAAGAATAGGGGGCTTTGGTAGGACGAGAAAAATAAAATATCACTCATAGGTTCACAGATAAATAATACAGTAGCTGCCCTTGTGGGTCATTTTAAACATAGCTAGATTCCCTTTTGGTGCTTCAATTAACCTATCCTGTTTGGTGTTAGATTGGCCTTACCCATCCCATGGTTGATAATTTTATATTACCCCTAGTGAGACTAGCATAAGCAATTTAAAGAGACTCCATGCACGGGATAAAGCATTTAGGAGTTGCTTCTGTCCATTATTAGTACAGAGGGTAGTCCTAGAATAAATTTTCTATTAGCCATCCATAGAGCAATGTTGAACTTAAATATGGACAAGGATGACATTTGTTTTATGTTGACAGGGAGACTGTTTGAGAGCAGTGGTATCCTCTGAGAGATATACCTGTCCACACTGTAGGACATTTGGGTTCACTGCCCTTCTCTCATTCCTTGATGGAATACATTAGCAGTATAAGAAATTGATGATCCTTAATGCCAAGGTTTGAGTGTGCAGTCCAAATCATGCAAAAAATAGATATCAGATAAAATACTGTACAAGAAATCATGTTTCTAAAATCTTACCTTAAATTTTGTTAGGAGTATAATATTTTTGCTTTTACATAATCATATGTATTATTTCTATGTTCTTTTAGAGCTATTGTTGTACAGATTTAGATCATGTTATATTGTGCCATGGTATAAATTAAATAGTACTGTGGAGGCCAGACCTCTTAGCATATAAATTTACTACCTTGTGTAACATACTCCGAGTTAACTCTGACACCAAGAAATGAAACATCTGCCATTAAACAAAACATAGTAAGCAGCTATAAGAACATGTCTTCTAGTCATTATCTCACAAAACAGTACTAGAAATCAATGGAACAGTTCTAATAATCTCAAGAAGGAGGGATATGGGTCATGGGTCATTCCACCCAAACCTTTCTTGTTAAGAGTAAATCCTAAAATAACACACATGAGTACAGTGTATTATTGCTTAAATAATATATGTTTTACATTCAATCATTACATACTGCTCCATCTAAAGTATGGTGTTAAATTCCTGATGTCAAGTCAGCAAAGGAAAGAACTAAACCAGGAGGTAACCTTCATGAAGAAGCACCGGGAAGCATCATGAGCTATTGGGTGAGGGGATTGTAGAATAGCACTGGAAAGAAATGCACAGTGGAGCAGGTAGGAACAAAACAATGCAGCAAAGTTAAGAGGAGGTACACAAAAACGTTAAAAAAGGCAGAACAAGATGTGATCTAGGATCTAAGCTGTAATTGGAGTGGAACTGCTTTCCCTTTGTTGGGTGAGCACAGGCCAGAATAAAAAACAAAAGTCAAGTAGAGGAGGGAAATACATTGTTCACATCAGACTGGTGAAGTTACTTACGTTTCAGCAAGATAGAAAGGCAAACCGTGAGAAAGAGAGAATATGAAAAACTATCAAACAGAAAAAATAGAAGCACAGATGGAAATCTGGCCAAGGAATGTGTATAGATTATAGAAAATGGAGCGTAGAAAAAGGGAGACAAGAGGGTTATGTGCACAAGGTATGGAGCATAATGGTTCAAAGTCTACAAAGATTATTATAGGGAGAACTCCAGTAACATAGCCAGTTGGGTTAGCAGGGAAGGGTGAAGGGCCTCTCAGGGTATGATAAAGGAAGATGAGTGTGGACATAAGGCACAATTCAGGCATGGTATGAAGTAATAAGAGATTAGGGGCAGGAATGGATATGAACTGAGGTAGTTAAAGGAAGTTGTAAAGGATGACAGAGATCCACAGAATTTTGCACAAGTAGTTAGGAGACTGGCAGTTTGTTTAGGTGGAAGGAAGGAGGATGATATTAGGCAGAGGCTGGAAGACCAAAGCATACAGCCAGAGGAAGTACAGGAAAATAAACGGAGAAACAAAGTGAGAAAAATGTAACTGAAAGACTGTGGAACAAGCAGTACAGGTAGAATGAACTGGTCTGGGCAACAAGGCAGGTTGAATTAATTAGTAATAGCGCAGGGGAAGCAGGAAGGGCAGCCATTAGTGAGACAGACAACTCAGAAGGGTAAGGGAAGGTCATCTTGGAAGAAATAAGGAAGACTAGAAGGTGGAAGAAGGATTAGCAAAGATTGCGTGATGTAAGTGGAGAGCAAGTTAGCTAGACACAAGAAGCTGATGCAGGATCAGGTAAGTTAAAACTCAATTAGAAGAGGGACTAGATGGAAAGACAAGAGAGTCTAGTTCATGGAATTGGTCTTAGGGATATGACTAGAAAGAACAGACTGAGTTATGACCAAGGTGATAAGAGGGTCAGGGAGGTAACACTCACATCTTATGACTCATGGAATGAAATTGCATAAGCAAAAGAATCACTGAAGAAGCTATCCAGATGTTGAAAGATGTGGTCACAACCTTTAAGAAACTTGGAATCACAGTAAGTTTCTCTTAAGTATTATTGTGTTTTTATAAGTTCGATGGGCACAAATGTCCCTTTTCAGAGATGACCTGAATTGATTTTTGGACTATCGAAATCTTGTTAACAGTTCATAGCCTTAATACTCTGCACTAACAGCCTAAACTATTTGAAGGTGAAAGGTTCTCAGAGTCTGCAGATCAAGTAAAAAAAAAAAACATCTACCCGCTGCCTAAAGCCATGAATAATAAAACACAGTGGCACAGAATGATGGGTAACCTGGGTCAGCTGGGTCAGGTATCACATAAGAATGGGAATATCTGGTGGGGGTAGATGTAAAAAACCAGGAAAATCATTGCAGTTTTTCGCTGACATAAAAAGTAAAATGGGGCAACAGCAAAAAGGAATAAACTGGAAAACATCCAAACTAGGAGAAATTGGTGGAAAGGAAACAGGAAGGAGTATAAAATAAACCAGCTGCTGAAAAGGACTGGAGTGTAATGTTTATTAATATGAGTAGCACGGGAAACAAAATAAATAAACTGCAGACAGTCATAGCAGCAGAAACTGGCTGTAATAAAGGCTAGAGAAAAATGCGCCAATGAAATGAAGGTATGGAATTTGATTGGCTTAGGCTTTTAATGTGGTGAGGACAAACAGGGAAAATAGAAGGGGGGTGACAGTAGATATAAAGAGTGGGATTAAATGAAAGGAAGTGAAAAAAGAGAATTGGGGTAATCAAATCAAGAGTCGAGTGAGGATGGAACACCTGCTATAAAACTTAGTGGCACAGCAGTCAAATCTGAATGGTGAAGTGGGGAGAGCTGGTAGACTGGCATGGTACAGACTGCTGGATACTTCACAGAGGGGTAAGAAGAATAACAAGCTGGAGGAGAAAAGAAGAAGACAATGCTACTGGGGGCTTTCAATATCTTCTGAGTGCAATGCACCAATCTGGCAACAGGGGTAAAAACCTGAATACAACACTGAAGACTACAAAGTGATAAAGACTTGAACAGTTAGTAAAACGGTAGAAATAACAAAATATATAATATAATGTTATGTACTCTGCAGACCAAAGCAGCCAGAGGGATGTAAATGAGGGCAGCAATTGTAAATAAGATATCACTCTCCCATTTGGTTCATTAATGGTAGAAGACAGGGAGAACCCTACAGTGAAAAGTTGCTACAGGATTTCATGTGCAACAGATTCCAAACAAATTGAGGAGACAGTGGTTAGCGGCATGATGATGTAATATATATCCACTGCTCCCAAAGATATCAAAGGTGTCACTGCTAAAGCTCGCCCAATTACGTAATCAGCACTGTAAGTGTCATTTCTGGATGCTATAATACCATTTTGATTTTATTCCTGGCCCTGAAATACTGACAGTGATGAATTTCTATGCCTTTATTTTTAGGTAAATTAATTTTCACACCATGTTTAAAAAAAAAAAAGTATTTGTTTCTTTAAATTTGTAGTGGCTTTCTGCAGCTTTTTATCATCTTACCTGTTGGATCAACTCCCCTTTGTATAGCCACATTATGATATCTTTTATCTGAAATTCCACTTTATTCCCACTCTTTTCTTTCTCTCTTTAATTTCATTTACACACATGCCAAACTATACTGACCTTTGTAGCAGTTAAAACAAGTTTTTTTTTCCATCTTCCATAAGCAGACTTAACCTTGTATTTCTCCAACAGGAAGATGCTTTTAAAATTAAATGGACCACAATACAAGTATTGCAGTGAAAGATATGTTAATAAAACTGAAGTACTGTAGTCTACAAATAATGTATGGAGGGTCCAGAAGCACATTTAATGCTTTAAAACACTGCGGACTGCTGTAACTCTAAATACAAATGCAACTGCCAGTGTAGCTGCCTGATAAGTATACATATATACCTACATACATACATGTATATAAACATACATACCTACATACATGTATATAAGCATTTCAGTCATGGGCATTAATGCCCTTCTAGTCAGCCAATATACCAAAACAGTTGTTCCCATAATGTGTCCAGGTTGTTCTTAAAAATATCTAAACTAGTACTTACTTTAATGTAATTTGGCAGTCTGTTCCATGCATCAGCTACTCTGTCAGAGAACCAGTTAGTACACTTATCATCCTATAGAATCTCCTACATAGGTCATCTGATGATTCTTTAGTACACTTTGATAACCCTAAACATTCCCAGAGGCAGTTGTCTCTAAATGCCCTATATACCTGAATAAAATATCCTCTTAGACATTTGTAAGAGACACTGTACTAGTTAGTCTTTCATTATAACTTAAATTTTCACATCCATGGATGTCCTCGGTATATTTTTGCTGTACTCTTTCCCGTTTGCTCATGTTTATTTTCTTATAAGGTTTCCATATTGTTATTCCATACTCAGTTTTGGTCTAATGTAACTAACAAACAAGGATTTCATTATTTCAAATGAAGACCAAATAACTCCAATGCCAAAATGAAAAGAACGGGATGGGGCAAGTGGGCATCTCTCTTTTGCCACCTGGCTAGCACAAATGGCATAGAACAACAGTCTTCACTTACTGTGTGTAGTAGACATTGAAAATTCTGTGCACTACATTATGAAATAAAATGAGCACTAATTTCAAAATTACCCACAGTGTGCAAATAAGAATATCCACAACCATACACTTTTAAAATCCATGAATAAAGCTGCTTTGTGCATCAGGTCATTGTTATAAAATGGCTGCATAACTTTTGTTAACTTATCAAAAATCACCTCCATTTAACACAAGTAAAGAGGTCTTTCACATTCATAAGCTCACTGTTACTATGGCAATTTCCTACATGTCCTTTGCAATACATGATGACATATTACTTAACAAAACACAATGTACAGTTGACATAAAATGAAAACGTGTTCATGATAATATGACTGTGGTTTGTCCAATTGCAAACATTGCTAATCGATTTAGTTGAAAGCCACTTTTAGCAAACACATATACAGCCTTTTTTGCAGGGAGGCAAACTACCTGAACCCTCATTTAGGGGCTGAGCCCACATGGCTCTCAGACTTATATATACCAACTGCACAGTCACACAACAGTGGGGAAAGTGTATATTCCATATTCACTGATAGTGGCTTAAAGCCAAATGGTTTTGCAATATTGTCAATCTGTCAAGCTGCAGTCAATTACCTATCTGAGTTCCATAAGAAATTGCACAAAAACAGATAAGTAAACCTGTTTGCTCATTCTCTGACCCACTGGTACAACAATTAATATGTTGGAGAGAAGATAGAAATGCTCATATATATGGGAAAGCTCACTTACCATGAGAAAGCAAATTCGAGGATACGCAGAAGAATAAATAATTCCTAGTAACTGCTTAATGGCATTAAAACTGACACTAGCAAGAAATAATAATAAACCATAAATATGAAAGAAGGAACCCCTTCCAAGCTTGATCTAGCTTTATAAGGGTCCCTTATTATCCAGCCATATTCACCTAATAAGTCATGACTGTCATTCAGCTGCATGACGTTACATAAACTCCCTCAGCAGTGCTTTGTAGTATAATTTATAGAGCTAGACATAGTCTACAAATGCAATGGCAATTTGATTAATGCCCAAATATACAATGCATAAGCTATGTAGTTTCAGACAATAAATAATACGTATAAATTAGTAAGTGTTTTCTGCTCTCAAAATCTGATTTGCTACCAAACTTGGTTCTCAACACTGGGATGGCATTTTTTTCTTTTGGTCTTCAACATTGAGTTGAAGGGTTGCAAGTCTTGAAAATTATTATTATATATTTGATTGAAAAAATATAGAAAAAATGTTTAGATTTAATGGACATGGAATTATAAACCCATCTATTTAAACAAGGCAGTTCAAAAGGAGTCAGAATGCCCAAAGAATAACCCTTTCTCTGTATAGAAGCTGTTCAGAGCTTAATTCCAAATTCAGTGATATCCAATTTGGAATCTGGTTCAGGATTGTTCGTATGCAAGAAAACTGTGTATAACATACCTACACTTGGGAAAATAACATTTGGAGTAAAATAGATTTTATGAACAGAATCATTCCACCACCAGAAGTCAGCCAAGACCATCACGATCTAAACTTCAAGTCCCCACTAAACCTATAGCGCATTGTTAACAAGACAGTAGAGGAGGTAATGGCTAAGACAACAGGTACATGATATAATCAAAATAATCATAAATCAACATAATATGAAACAATATACAAAAGTTACCCTTCAGCACTGTACATATGAACATTCCAGTTGCAATGTACTTAAACATTGCTATCTGATTGCCAGCTACGCATCTCGTTTGATACATATCTGTAAACTAAAGGAAGTACACAAGAGAAGAACAGTGCATTTAGTTTAAAAACACCAAAAGATTTAGCAGGCACAAAACCAAACACAGAGAAAGTGAAATAAAAGAGCAGAGTGTCCCATATCACTCTGACCATAGGAGATAACTGCGACTGTATCTATTCTGGCTTTGTTACTATTAACCTTTGACATGACTGCCACCTATTTTACAAATGGACATGGTGTGCTGAACTTCAAGTTGTTTTAATCTGGTACTTGCTTGATTCATTCAATGCATGGACCTACTCTGAGTCCAAATACTGAACTCAACTGTGTCTTGCTTTTCCTAAGTACCACAGAGCAACTGAAGTAAAAGTAGCCCTGGTAGTGCCACAGGGTAACTTAATCTCCTGGGTGTTTATGGTAATCCCTAAAGTAGATATTCATGTACATTTGTCATTAACAGAAGAATGAAGACCATGTAGCTTTTCCAATGCTGACCCAGTAGCAGAGATACAACAAACAGATAAGGAGTCCAGATAAGCCAATGACAAGATTTGAGATCCCTTATAAATGATTAACACAGTTGGAAATTTTAGTTGCACCTGATACACCAAATATTTGAAGTATCTCAAAATTGTAGAAAGGGTTTCTGCTTATTAATGAAAGCAAAGCTATAGCACTGGAAAAAACATACATAGACCTTGCAATCATGCAGGCTACCACGTGTCTCTAGTTCTTTTAAGAAATTGCTGTATATTTCAGAAATTGTGAAAATGAATAATAAAATATAATAAAATGTAGACTTCACTCCTGAAGCAGTTCTATGCACTCTCCTAACAATGAATGACAAGTGGCTACTTGTTTAACAATACAGTGAGGTCACTAGTGATGAATTAAACAGTTTCCATTCATTTCTTACCTTTAGAGAGCCTTAGCATGTATAAATTGAGGCATCTGGAGTGATTTTCAATATCCTCCAGCTTCATTCCAGGTGTCTGCACTAAATCTCATTTATCTGGATGGCATGTGCAGTTACCACAATCTTCTATTTCAAGAAGATAAAATTTTGCATCTCAAGCTTTGATCAATACCAACTTACTGATTCTGGCTACAATCACTGGCTTAAGTGACACTGTTTTGTAAAAAGTCTACTTTAACATCCCAGTTGAAGAGTTGATAGAACAGTAAAATTAAGCAAATTCTCATTTTTGTCTGAGGCCACCCACCATCATATATGGCTTTACCTTAATTGCTACATATTCTTCCAGTACAATTTGTGCTACTCAGACACAGATGAGAAAGAACGTTTACCAGGATGCACTAAAGTGAGACTCCCATAAGCTGCACAAATTTAAATACCCTCATAGCCATAAAAATGTTGGGTGCCAATAAAAAGAATACTTTTTTTCCTGTGGGTATGCAGTCATAGGAAAACTAAAGTGTTCTTATGTGTTCTTGTCAAGCATGTTCAAAAATATCCTTTTCATTAGTATATTAGGAATCAAAATTCATTCTAGTAATATATATTGCATAAAAAGGAAGTAATTGCATAAGAAATATTGTAAAGTGAAATTGGAATAATATATATAATTAAATATACTTGCTGAACCTATTTCCAGAACTTCCCACCTGACTTCTAAAAATCATGGCAGTGTGCCAAAAATGTTCCCTTCGTACCCCCCCCCCCCACACACACACACATATTTTAAATGGACCTGTGATGGTCCCTACTCCAGGCCAGTAATAAAGGAATCTCAATCCTCACCACTGACACCAGTGAAGGATGGTCACTAACTGCAAAAATAGATACACACAGTATTTTCAGATGCAACTCTCTATGTCAAGCACAATTCCCCTTGACAGCACACAGGGAGGACACTCCAGACTCTTTCTCTCTCTCTCCAGGCTCCAAACAAGACTCCACAATGACCACTTTGGAGCTCTTGTCCATGTTCCAAGTAGCTGACATATACATTTGGATATTTAATTTTCACCCGCAGACACACCTGGGAAAGGCTGGCACAGATTTACCAGCTGTGCACCCTCTGTCCAGACTATAAGGCTATAAGGCAATTACACTAACACCAGTCAGCTACTCTAAAGTTCTTACAAGGTCATCCAAGTATACTGAGAAAAATTAACACGAATACAAATGGTAGAGTTTGACCAATGCAGCAAGGTTTTCAGGAGCAGCCACAGTATTACTAAAATAAGAATAAGTACTCTTAAGATGTTAAGAGTACTTATTCTTATTTTAGTCATACTGTGGTTGCAGTATCACTGAAATAAGAATAAGTACTTATAAGATGTTAAAAGTATTTTCCAAAAGACCAGCCACAATGAAAGGTATAGCAATATTTAATAATAATTAATAAAATAGAAAAAAATGAGAATACTGAATATGTAGTTACAATAAACACCAGAGTTTCAATCACAGGAGATATAAAAAATAATACAGTTGGATAGATTCACACAGATGCAGAAAAATAATACTTAACTAATCTCACTATAGTTTCTTGACTGACTAAAGAATTACTGTTCCAGAATTAAGTTACTTACTACAGCTTGGCAAGATAATGAGTGCTGAGTTGCTTATTACAACAAAGCAAGATGAGGTGTGTGGTTGTGTGAGATATTTTTGCGAGATCTTATAGAATGACATCATCGCTGGTCACCTGACTCTGGTACAATACACACCCAGAGCTTTGCTAAGATCTTTTACAGCATCTGAAAGCTATAAAACAACTTCAAAAACTTCCACCCTTCCAGGTTAGCAATTAGTTCACCACTAAGTACAGTACAGTAAGATTCCTAGTCCTAGTTTTCACAGACATTTTTGTCTCTGGCTGCAATCAGACCTGTAAGATTAAACCTTTACAGCCTAAACCAACCCATTCAATTTTCAACCTATTTTTCAAAATTAGCTGGATGGAGTGGGATTAACCTTTTCCCTTCCAGACTTCACTGTTAAAACAAATACATTTAATCAGTTATAATAATACTGTCTGACATACATGTATATCTCTTTTCGGTCCAGCAGGACCCACTTTTGATTCATTTTTAACACAAGCAACTACATTTTTAACACAATAATCTGTACAAATCAGTGTGATAGTCAAATGACATGAAATTCTTTACAAACCTCCAGCTAGTTATGCTGGCATATGTTACACATGCATTGCCCTAACTCTCCATGGAACAGATGGCACTACCTTATATCATCACAGGAACAATAGTTTATTATTGCTAATCTAAATTAATCTCCATCTAAAGTGATTAGAATTCACAATTAAGTATATTCTTTGTGTATGGCATACCGAAGATTTTCCCTCTTTGTGCTTTTCAGCTAAGCAATTACAGATCTGAAATATGTAGTAATTAGTCATCCTTGTCAACTTTTTTCTATTAGACTCTTTTAATCTCGGAAATCAGAATAGGAACTAAAGTATTAAAATGGGAAAATGGTACTGTCTTTGTAGCTATATTGTTAAAATGTCAGATAGGTAATGTCAACAATGCTAATAATGAAATAAACTTTTTTTTTCCTAAGACAGTTCACAAACACTGAATCTACTGATAAGATAATCATTGAGATGATAAATGCTGCCTTAACTTCTGAAGTCTCCAAGAAAAGTGAGGTTCAGTCATTTATTCATTATCAGATGCCTGCTATCATATTTAAAGCAACTGGGAAGCAAAAGCCTACCCTAGTAAACAATGCTGTAAGGTAGAGAGCCATGAGCATGGTGGCAGTCAATCACAGGCCAACTGCACTTTTTTATAGCTGAGGTAACAGAGAATGATCACAGATGGATTTAAGGGCTCCTCAGATTATAATCTTTATGAAAACATCTCCATTCTTGAGAGTGGAGAGTTGCGTAGGACTTGGTTATAAAAAGTAGCAAACTGATGACTACAGATGTAACAACTAGAGCAAAATGGTAAACCAATTCTACATCTGAAAATTCAAATAGCACCAAAAAACCACTAATAATAAATCCACGTACGAAAGCACAGTGAAAAAGAAAACCAGCCAGCAATAGCGTACAACCTTTTTTAATTTCCGCTTTCGTCACTCGACTTCCTCAGAATGCAACAAAACATAACAAATCACACACTTATATACCAACAGTAATACCATACAAATAGATTGTTAAAAACAATTAATTAAAAAACATACCATGTACTATCTCAATAACAAACTAATGTTATTGTCTTTATTAATATGCAATTTTCTGTACTTTAAAAAACATTTAATGTTTATAGCATCATTAAGACCTGGAAATTTGTCAGAATTTAATCTAATCTGCCATATTGTTTCACGTTGTTCCAGGTAATTCTTATAGTCACCCCTTCTCAAATCAGGACGAACAGTTTCTAATACAGAAAATAAATTTTTTTTAAAAAAAGGATGAACAAACCTCTGAATGTTTAAAAAGGGCATTATTCTCATCCCTGGTTTTAATGCTATAGAGGTGTTCCCTAATTCTTGTCTTAAGGCATCGGGTAGTCATGCCGACATAAAAAGCCGGACACGTCGAACATAAAGCAATGTAAACCACTCCCGTGGAGTTACAATCAGCATAACCATCAACCTTAAGTGTCCTGTCAATCGTCTCGACTCTAATATAGGGACCCTCAGAAATATATCTGCACATGTTACAAAAATGACATCTATGCATGCCTGTTTTGTTGGTACATAAATTGCTAGACACTTGATTTCTAAACTCCAAAATCTTTTTCAGATTATTGTGCTTCCTGAAAACAAAAGCTGGACGGTTACCTAAAACTTGTTCAATGTCCTTGTTACCACTAATAATCCTCCAATTGTTGGCAATAATATCTTTAATCTGTCCCCCATCAGAACTCATGTCTAATGAGCATAAAATGTTATTGTCTATGTTGTTACTTTGCTTTAACCTGTCGTCAGTCAAGACAAACGATAATGGATAATCCAATAAAGGTCTAAAAGACATAGAGCGTTTGGTCAGAATCTCATCTTTAATACGGTTCAAATCATTAACATGATAGCCCCTGTTACTAAATAGGGAGACTATAGTGCCAAATTCATTAAGTAAGTCGCTAAGCTTACTAGTCATCCGACTGGCCCTGATGAATTGACCTCTAGGGATATTATTGACAATATGCTTAGGGTGATTACTGAGAAGATGTAAATATCCATTGGTGAAAGTCTCTTTGCGAAAGATCTTACTATGAAACCTTAGTTCAGCTGTATCCCAATATAAGAAAACATCCAAAAAATTAATCTGTGTTCCAAAACTTCCTTTAGTGAACTTTAAATAATCAGAAGATGAATTGATCTCTGATATCAAAAAATCAATTGTGGTAAAATCACCCTCAATAATAAAAAATAAATCATCTATGAAACGACAATATAATTTAATGTCAAATTTTTGTTTGATAAGGGGCAGAGTTTCTAACTCCCATCCAGCCATTACCAAGTTCGCAAAGGCTGGTGCTGCTGGGGACCCCATAGCAACTCCCTTTCTTTGTCTGTAACAAGTGTCTCCTAGTAAAAAGAAATTGTTCTCTAAAATAAGCTCAAGAAACAATCTAATGGTTGAAATAGCATTGTTAGTTAAATTAAGTTTTCTTCTTACTAAAAAGTCACATACGACATCAATTCCCACTGAATGGGGAATACAAGTATATAAAGAAACAACATCGAGGGTAAAAATAATGTGTCTCATGGGGTCAAAATCAAAATTCTGCAAAAATTCCCCAAGTTTACTCAAAAAATGCCACGAATCTTTGATGAATGAATCTTCACCAGCCACAACCGGCCCCAAAATACCATCGATAACCAGAGATATACCCTCAGTAACCGAGTGTGGTGATGAAACTATGGGTCTGAGGGGAGGGTCATTAATATTCTTATGCGTTTTGGGGATACCAAAAATCACCCCAATACGCGGCTCTTCAACCAAACAAAAATCATACATATCACGGCTGATGTCATTAGTCATGAACAAAGCATATAGTTCAGAATGAATGAACCTCACACGACGGTTGATGTCATACAAGCTGATAGATTCATACTCTTCAGTATTGTTAACAATGTCTAACATTTTTTTGTGGTAAACATCCTGGGTCATAATGACTATGTTGCCCCCCTTGTCACTTTTCATAAATCTGTAATTCTTACTCAAAGCCTTTAAATTCATAAGGGCTAACCTTTCACCATGATTCAAATTCTGAATAGCATGATTTTTACAATGCAAAACCTTAGTTATGTCACTAATACATTGTTCTTCAAACACTTTCAGGGTATGATGTAATTGAGGGGTAAAATTAGATGGTCTAAATAACATCCTATTTTTTGACTCTTTATCTGACACGAAATGCATTAAATAAACTAGATTCAGTTTCCTAGTATATTTCTTTATGTCTATTATAGTACTACTGTAACTAGCCCTGGTGGTGGGAATAAAGTTTAACCCATATTTTAACACATTAATTTCCATTTCAGAAAAACAGTGTTCAGTTAAATTAATAATGCTGAATTCTGACAAATTTCCAGGTCTTAATGATGCTATAAACATTAAATGTTTTTTAAAGTACAGAAAATTGCATATTAATAAAGACAATAACATTAGTTTGTTATTGAGATAGTACATGGTATGTTTTTTAATTAATTGTTTTTAACAATCTATTTGTATGGTATTACTGTTGGTATATAAGTGTGTAATTTGTTATGTTTTGTTGCATTCTGAGGAAGTCGAGTGACGAAAGCGGAAATTAAAAAAGGTTGTACGCTATTGCTGGCTGGTTTTCTTTTCTACTGTGCAATTCTACATCTGCCCAAAACAACAAACAAAGATATTTTATTACTAAAGCAGGACTGGTGCCTCACAGAATTCCAAAAGCTAATGTCTTAGTTGTAATGAACGTTTTCTTCCGATGTTCACCATATAAAGGTAGCCTGTATACATACATGAGGAATTATACTGAGGCTGGAACATTCTAGGGCATTCACTAATGTTCTGAGGCAGGACTTGACAGTTATAATGCAGAATGGATTTACATGAAAAGAAAGTTGTGCAGTGCTTGCCCAATGTCATGGGCTAATTCCAGGGCAGAAGAGATGAAGGGAAATATAGACCATGCATGAAGAAAACCAGCAGGGAGGGAGAAAATGAGGAATTAACTTTTCAGTTCCTTACAGGAGGAGACATGGTGACATGTTGGGGTTGAATATTTCATGTCATCCCCTGGTGATGCTAAGAGGCCAGACAGATGCAACTGTTTACAAACTTGGGGCAGTCTGTAGAAAATGTTGTCATCCACAAAACTGAGTAATCATTTTCAAGGGCACATTCTCAATTGCAATCAGAATGCTTTAAAACTATTTCAGCATGTGCAGGGAAAATTACAGGATTTAAAGGAAGCCCATTGTTTGAAGGCTGCCTTGGTGAGAGTCTCTTCAAAGAATAGCCATGGCAGTGACTAAGAGGGTTGTCATGTATGAAGAGAAAAAATGTGAACAAAATATATAATAAAAATATTTCTTGTCTCACACCTTAAATTAGAATGAATGTGGAATAATGATTATCAGAAGGAGCGGAAATTACTTGGGCATTACTACCAACAGTAGTTTAACATGAATGTATTACAGCAAACATATTCAACAGAAAAGAATAAGCCAACTATCTCAACTGAAAAAAATAACTGAAAATTATTACAACTGGCGAATGAGAAAAACCTTCCTGTAGCAGAATGCATTGTGAACAAGTTCAAGAATTCAAACATATTGTATACTTAAGAAACCTCAATCCAAACCAAATGCTAGCTAATGTAGTGAATTCAGATGTGTGGTGATAAGCATCAATGAAGAAAGCCAGTGGCTGCACGTTGTACACAATAACTGACAGCAATTAGCTTCATTCAGGCAATAAAATGCAATGCACCTTTATATTGAGTAACTCTGTTGTAGTCTGTTTTTTTTTCTGAAATGGAGTAAGTGACAGAAGTAACATTGTCATTCAGTGTCTCAATACATTTTTTATCTCAGTAGCTCAATTTCCAAAACGCATTAAGTTTTTCTTTGAAAAATTTGGGCTGAAGTGATTTCCTTTGCCCTTTTAACATATGTGTACCTGAGTCTTGTTGTAATAAAGCTTCTATTATGGATTATAACACCTCTGTTTTTTAAGTCAAGCCAGTCCAAAGCATTGGTTTATTTTTCTCTCTTTCTTTGTAAAAATAACTATGACTTAAAATATAAGATATTAGACTGCATTTCCCCAATATGTGAGTGAAGGCATAACCATCATATGATGTGAGGCCAAAAACATGAACAGAATAAGCATAACTTTTGGCAAGTACTGAAACATCTACTGAGGCACAGTAAACAGCTTCCATAGTTATTAGCATAATCTAGTCCAGCACAATCAGTCCACCCTTTGATCTCATCATACCTCCCAATAGCTGGACCATTGGCACTATCACTACTAAACACATGACCAGAAATAGTGAGGGCACCCGATACATGTCCATGGAAAGAAAAAAGGTAGAGAGCTATTCCTTAGAACCAATAATGAGGCCAATAATCCAAAGCTTGTATTGGTAGTCAAGCTTCATGGGATACTAAGGAACTACATAACTCTCCACATAGGAATATCCAGCGGATAAAGTCAACAAAGAGTACCACTACTAGGTTTCCAAAGCCTTGGACTTCCACATCATATTGCCTAATGCCCACATGAGGTCCATCCTGGTCTTACTGAGAATAAAATCAACTGTTACAAGACTGACTAAATAAGGAGAGGAAATATTTGCAGTCTGTGGACCAGAATTTTTGCACAGCTCCTTATGTTACCATTGATTAAGGATAGCAGTTAGTAGTTTGGTACAATGATCTTTATGTCAGATTTTATGAATATAAATCTGAAATTAATTATGTTGTAAATATGCTGAAAGAAAAGGCTTGCTTAAATGCAAAAACAAAGTTTAAGTAATATGTGATCAGCAGTCATACTAAATGACCATGGCTTGGAAAAGGAATCTGCTGAATGGACATTCTTCCCTTACAGATTCAAAACAGGATGTATGCAAGAGCAAAAATACAAAATCTGCTTTTAAAGAATGGACATTATTCCCTTACAGACTCAAAACAGGATGTATGCAAGAACAAAAATGCAAAATCTGCTTTTAAAGAACAATGACATGTTTTTCTGCATGGAAAAACAGGATATGACATAAGAACAGATACAAAGATCCAAATAAAATACAGGATGGTCACACTGTCAAAAAAGCTGATCTCTGACAATGTGTTTTCTCAAAAATATGTTTTTCTTCATAAAAAACAGGATATGCTTATCAGCATTGGTACAAGAGCATATGGTCATATACACAGATCCAAATAGAATACAGACAATGTGTTTCCTCAAAAATATGTTTTTCTACATGGACATTAGGACACTGTTACAGGATATTCACACTGTCAGAAAAGCTGGTTTCTTACAAGACATTGTTAAACAAGGAAGCTTAGTATTGTTTCTACAGGACTAAAACTGTATATAAAGAGCTGTATAAATCCAGCTATGGTAGAGAGGTTTGGTAGGGACACAAGTCCCAAGGTAAATGTTATATCTCTCACATCATCTGTACTATATGAGAAGTAAAGTTGGAACAGTACTTTTAAGCTGCAACGTTTGTCCAGTTTTATTTATTATAAAAGTTATTGGTTACTGCTCTTAAAGACAAGTGCTGCAAAGTATATTCTCTCATCAGTGTATATTCTGCAAGTTTCTGTATGCAACAGACTGTGAATGCAATTATAACTAGACTTTGATTCCAGCCAGCAAGACTGAGTGTCTTAAGAACACTGCAAATCCATCCCACAGCAAGAAGCAGCAAGCAGTAAGCACGTAAATCTCAAAATATTTTTTCAATGGCGAGGCAGCTGAGTGACTAGCTCCATATAATTTTTTCAATGGCAAGCTAGCCTGCATTTGAACCTACAATCTGCATTCAAACACAGAAGGAGTGATGGTAAGCCCTGCAGAGGGTCACTTCAGTTAAATTGCAGTAACTAACATTTGTACGTATGTGTAAATCCTAAACAGAAGTATTCCAGTTTATGCAGCTTGCAGTAGTAAAGTTTTTTAGATGTCTACAATCCGGAGTGAGACTAGTTCAAGAAATTCGCAGTGCCATAAATTCTTCAAGAAAAGGGGGATATCCACTAGCCCATCAGTCCACTGCCTGTTGTGCTTTCCCAGCTTCTCAAGTGACTTTGAAAAATTTCCAGCCATCTGCAACAACAGCCTGATCACCTGTTTTCTTGCTAACTGGTAAGACTTTTTTCTACGTCACATTTTTAGTATGGTTGCTATTCGACAGTATGGATATTTTCATGCATAATTTAAGCAAATGTAAAAAATTGCTATGTTGGTATACACAGCACATTAGTAAATGTAAAACCTTATTAGGGCAGGTTGATAGTAAGGCATTATGCAAATGTATTACAATATTTGACTGGTATCTCAAAGAAAATCATGTGAAATATGACAAATGTTTATTGTGTGCTTCAACAAAAACTGCATTTTGTGTATTATGTCATAAAATAATATTGCATCATATTGCTAAAAAATAGACTGTAAAGACAGATCTGAAGAATTAACTAAGGGTAAAGTGTTTCCATTACATTCTGATGTTGAACAGTTATGTCCTGTCACCACATGTGAGTCAAATCAGTTACTGATAGAACCCCTAGTACATTTTGTTACAAAGGAATGTAGTAAACTTCTAAAAGACAGACACAATGAGTTCAGGAAGCTTAGACAAGTTATACACACATCTTTTCAAAAGTGCATAGGAGTTTCAAATTCAGCAGAACAGCTTACTAAAGAATGTCAGAAAGACCATACAACATTACAGGAAACTATTCAACTGCAGTTGCAGGATAAAGGAAATAAATTAGCTGAACTGACAGAGACTGGAAATTTCCTGCATACACAGCTAATCTGTGCAAAAGAAATATATTTTATAATATGTTTATGTTTTGAAAATGGTTAAACATACATGGTAGGATGGTAAGATCTGATGTCTGGACAAATCATTCTTAAATGTTTTACTTTCATTCAGTTAAAGCAAGACATATATCAGTACTACAGTAAAGTAAAGCATATGAATGCCATTCATTAGCATAGTCAAAAGGTAAACAAAACTGTTCTAGTGTATAAAATTAAATAAAAATAGATGAGTACAAATTTAAAGTCACAAGACATGACATGCTTGTATAAAGATATACATATACAAGACAGACATGCATGTGTGTTCTTTTCATTTAGAGTACATCTGTTACAATACACAAGAATAACAGTCAGACAACAGCAAATATAAATAATATAAATATAAATGTGTTGGTTAAACTAATATCTATTTTGTTTTTTACAATTTGTTTATAATTATATAGTAACACCAAACAGTTAAAGTTCTGAATTTTAAAAAGAAAATCACAGATGATATTAGTCAAACAGTTTTTGTAAAATTAATGGCAGGACAGTTAAATAGTTAAATAAATAAAAAAAAATACTGAAATCCATGTAAGGTAATTATAAAATAATGTCTATTTATGTTGTATAAATGCATAGTTATGCAAATCACAATCACATTAAAGGAAAATGCCAAAAGAATTAACTATAGTTTACAGAGTATGAAATGTGAGCTCAGACCTTCCTAGACTGAATGAATAGTTACAGGAAATGCTGGAAAGATAAGATAAACAACAAGACTGATTGCCAGATAAGTAGCTTGAGTTTTTCTAAAGCATCATTGTTATTAAAACATAATTGTTAAAATGTTTACAGGCAACACTATTTGGTAATTGTAATAAAATGCCACAATTGTGCATAGTTGTCACTTATAATCTGTTTGCAAGTAAATGTTAAAAGGACAAAAAAAAACCTCAGTTGCATCAAGTACAGCCAGCAAATGGGCTATAGTATACATATAGTTCAAATCAATTGTGCAGGAAGGTATAAATACCTACTAGTGGTAGAGGTAGTAAACAGCAAAAGCTTTAGAAAAAAATTATCAAATCAGACAGGGGTCTATAATAATGTATAACCATAGTCTTAGGCTGACATACATTCTATTCTCACAGCATAGGGCAGGTAAACAGTGCTGAAGTACTACAGGGGGAGGGGTACTTTCTCAGTTTTACACTGACTGTATGAGAGAGAGGGGCACTTTCTCAGTTTTACACTGACTGTATAAACAGACTGTGACAAGGGTCTGAAATAAAGCTACATAAAAATAAATAATAAGGGTCTAAAATAAAGCTACAAGAAAAAATATCTCATTCCTTCTTGACAATACTCTTTTACGGGGAGGGAAAACAGGTATTAGTGTATTAGAAATACTGGTAAACTGGATTAAACCTGACAGGATAAAATATTTTACAAGTTGTTAATAGCTATCATAATGGTTAAACAAGAGATGATTTAAAATTGTTTTATTAAAGCTATACAAGAGAGAATAAAGATATGCAAAATGCATAAATGTTTCTAATAGCAAGAATGGTCACTATTTTCAATATGTTTTTGGCAAAACAATGTTGGTATAAAAAAGCATGAATATTTTTAATTGTTGAGTATGTAGTTTAAAATAACAGGACATATGGATTTGGTGTCAATTCCGCTAGATATTTCTAAAGAGACAAACATTTTCCAAGATTTTGCTTAATATTAATGTTATTAAATTTGTAAGATTAGACTAAATGTACTTTATAGTCATTGTCTGTACAAATGCAGAATAATTCAGTACAAATTAAATAAATGTCTAGTAATAAATATGTGTGAAAAAACATGTTTTAAAAAAAGTGGGTCCAGTATACCTACTAGATTGAAATGCATAAATAGCAAACAGTCTGTGTAAATACATACTGTACAGAATACATTGTAGCAGTTCGAAGACATGACCACAATGTTATGGTTAAAATGACATTGAAATTGTGTGTTTTCAGTAGTGTATAAATGCTTGCAGTAGCACATAGTTATTGTCTCATAGTTAATTTAACAAATGACATTGAAATTGTGTGTTTTCAGTAGTGTATAAATGCTTGCAGTAGCACGTAGTTATTGTCTCATAGTTAATTCAACAGCTGCAAAGAGTTAATGAAACAGTTCTAAGTCATAAATTAAATTCTGTGATTGCAAAAGAATAAATTGATCATGTTAAAAAAAAAAATAACATTAAAGCAGACACAGCTCATAACTGATAAAATATTTTCACAGAATGGTCTGCAAAAGAAAAAGTTGTTAAATACATTCAGTTTTGGTAGTAATACTTTAATATCATTGTATTAACTATGTAAAATTGCATTTTGATTTGTTGTATCAAACTAAAGGTTTGTTTCTTGTGTTTTCTATATAAAATGTTTTGAGTATGTTTAAAAACAGAGGGAATTGTTAGATTTTATGAATATAAATCTGAAATTAATTATGTTGTAAATATGCTGAAAGAAAAGGCTTGCTTAAATGCAGAAACAAAGTTTAAGTAATATGTGATCAGCAGTCATACTAAATGACCATGGCTTGGAAAAGGAATCTGCTGAATGGACATTCTTCCCTTACAGACTCAAAACAGGATGTATGCAAGAGCAAAAATACAAAATCTGCTTTTAAAGAATGGACATTATTCCCTTACAGACTCAAAACAGGATGTATGCAAGAACAAAAATGCAAAATCTGCTTTTAAAGAACAATGACATGTTTTTCTGCATGGAAAAACAGGATATGACATAAGAACAGATACAAAGATCCAAATAAAATACAGGATGTTCACACTGTCAGAAAAGCTGATCTCTGACAATGTGTTTTCTCAAAAATATGTTTTTCTTCATAAAAAACAGGATATGCTTATCAGCATTGGTACAAGAACATATGGTCATATACACAGATCCAAATAGAATACAGACAATGTGTTTCCTCAAAAATATGTTTTTCTACATGGACATTAGGACACTGTTACAGGATATTTACACTGTCAGAAAAGCTGGTTTCTTACAAGACATTGTTAAACAAGGAAGCTTAGTATTGTTTCTACAGGACTAAAACTGTATATAAAGAGCTGTATAAATCCAGCTATGGTAGAGAGGTTTGGTAGGGACACAAGTCCCAAGGTAAATGTTATATCTCTCACATCATCTGTACTATATGAGAAGTAAAGTTGGAACAGTACTTTTAAGCTGCAACGTTTGTCCAGTTTTATTTATTATAAAAGTTATTGGTTACTGCTCTTAAAGACAAGTGCTGCAAAGTATATTTTCTCATCAGTGTATATTCTGCAAGTTTCTGTATGCAACAGACTGTGAATGCAATTATAACTAGACTTTGATTCCAGCCAGCAAGACTGAGTGTCTTAAGAACACTGCAGATCCATCACACCAAGCAAGTAAGCAAGTAAAAAACAAGATATTTTTTCACTTTCCTTGTCAGGTCTAGGCACACAGTTATAGAAGTAGATGACACAGGTTCAGGGACACCTCACTTTCATAGGTTCATAGGTAGGTACTAGGCTATCGGCCCTGGGGCCTACACAATCCCAACCAAAAAGGTACCCTGGCATTTGCCACTCAAAAAAAATATTTTCCTGTGCCACTGTCGAGCAGAGCCACAGAGGTGATCCCCGGGGTGAATTTCCTATTCCCCATCCAGTCATCAAGATTTTTCTTGAAGAGTGCTAATGAGGAGCTTTGTTTGATATAGATAGGTAGTTTATTCCAGAGTATGGGAAGTCTCTGGGACAGGAATCTATCCCTCTGGCATATTCTGTTTAATGTGGTGACAAGGTTTAGGTCCCTAGAGCGTGTAGCTCAGAGGGATTGGGATTTCTCTAAGTGGAGCATGTCCAACAGCTCTGGGTTTCACATAGCTTTGTATGTTAGGCAGAGATCACCTCTGAGTAGGCGATATGTGATGGAGTAAAGCTGGAGTTTTTTGAGATGGTCTGCGTAGGGCATCTGTTTGAGACCGGTAATCTTCTTTGTGAGGTATTTCTGCGGCCTTTCCAGTTGTTGTAGATGTCTTGTGAGGTACATACCAAAAGGGGCATTGTACTCTATAATGGGTCTAATGAGTGATGAGTAGAGGGGAACAATGCCCTCTTTTTTTCTGGATGAGTAACCTTTTGTGATGAGGTGTACCATGTACAAGGATTTCTTGACTACTTTGGTGATGTGATTATCAAAGGAGAGACTACTGTCCACCTGTGTCCCAAGGTCTCTTATCACACTTTCGGTGTTAAGTATACTACTGCCTATGTTGTAGTTCATGGGTACAGAGTTTTTACCAAAGGGGATGACAATGCACTTTTTGGCATTGAGCTGTCTCAGTGAGGCCCTTTTGTAAGATGTCCACATCATTAGGAGTTTCGATTATGGCTCGTAGTTTGCAGTCATCTGCGAACTTCGTTAGCCAAAGACCTTCTGTGTTAGTCTGTACTTCAGGGAAGTAGATACCAAACAGGAGAAGACCCAGGACTGAACCTTGTGGTACTCCACTTGTCACTGGTCTGAAGTCGGATTTGGAGTCTGCTACTTTCACAGTGTGGGTTCTGTCAGTGAGCCAGTTGGCTACCCATCTTGTGACATAGGGATTTATACCAAGTTTAGTGAGTTTATCTATAATTCCAGAGTGGGGGGTGGTGTCGAAAGCCTTGGAAAGATCTAGATAGGCTGTGTGAACCACCTTACCCTTGTCTACGGCTTTAGTGACTGCTTCAAAGAAGTCTATCAGATTTAGGAGACAGGATCTGCCTTTTACAAACCCGAACTGGGTGGGATCCAGAGTTTGGAGATTACCGATGTCTTTGTTTATAAGTTCCATTATGATACGTTCCATGGCCTTGCAGACCAGGCTCATCAGGCTAATGGGGCGGTAGTTCCTTGGAACCATGGTGGCTTCCCCCTTGTGGAGTGGGATAACCATGGCTGTGCGCCATTCAGCAGGCACAAAGCCTGAAATGAGGCTATGATTGAACATGGTACTTAGGTGGGGTGCCAGTTTGTTTTGTAGTTCATGTAGAACCAGCCTGGGATGTTGTCTGGTCCCATGGATGCTGTGTTCTTGGCATTGGAGAGTGTGTTTTTTACCTGTGCAGCAGTGATTGCAGGAACTTTGCATTCTTCCGGTATAGAGATGGGCTCTTTAGGGGGTGAGAGGGGGGTAAAGTTAGCACTGAACCTATCTGCCAGGATTGGCAATATCAGTTGGGTCTGTATATTTAGTGCCATTGTGCTGTAACTCAGAGCAGATCTGAGTGTTGCCATTGGGATTCTTGACATAGCTATAGAATGCTTTGTGGTTGTCTTTAGAATCAGTGGTGATTTTATTTTCGTAACTAGCTTTGGAGGATTTTATCAGGGATCGCAGCTTCTTACTAAGGCTAACCAGGGAGCTCCTCCACTCGTGGGATTTTACTCTCTTTTGGAAGAGTTTCTTCCTTCTGTTGTACAGTTTGTTTATGGCAGGGGACCAGCAGATTGGCTTCCTTTTTTTGGAGGATAGCATTTTGGTTCTGTTTGGGATAGCACGATCCATGCACTCATGTAAGTGCAATTGTGTAGGATTCAGTAGTAGTAACTGTATTGTCCATCTGCATGGGTGTCATGAAGTTCACCACTTCTGTCTTAAGAAGCATGAAGTTGGCTTTGGAGAAATTTTTTACCATGGTTTCCTTAATGGGGGGTGGAGGCAGGATGTGGATATCTAGGGTAATTAGCTTATGATCGGAGCAGACCAATGAGGCATTGACTTCAGGTGTGGAACACTGGTCACTCATATTGGCAATGACTAGATCCAGGATATTGTTGCCCCTGGTGGGGGTGTGGATAAGTTGATCCAAGGCATTGGAGTTTATGAATTCCAGAAAGCGTTGAGCAAAGTAGTTGGTACATGAGTAGCTTTCCCAGTTAATGGTGGGGTAGTTGAAATCGCCCATTATTAGGGTGTTTGGTTGAACCCTAATATTTTCCAGTACATCAAGAAAAGAGGAGTGGGAATTCTGGGGCATGGTGGGTGATCTGTAGCAAGCTACAATTTGGATTGCAGTTTTGCCCAGAGTTAGTTGCACTTGGATAACCTCGGCTGCATTATGCTGAGCAACTAGCCTGGAGGTGTGTATATACTTAATGAATATGGACACACCTCCGCCTTTGGTGTTCCGGTCCAGGTTACATGGCCGAAAGGTGTGGTATGAGTTATAACCTGGTAGTGCAGGGGTGCTTTCTGGAGCCTTGAACCAGGTCTCAGTCACTGCACAGATATCGATGTTCTCCATTTTAAGGAGTGCCTCGAATGAGTGCATTTTGAGATTTAGACTTCTAGCATTGAGTAGCAGCCCCCTCAGATTTTGCTTGCCTGTGCCTGTTACGGTGGTGAATTTGTCATTTGAACCTTGCCTAAAAAGGCACTATAGGGGCGGCAAAAACCTTAGCCAGTATCCGGAATCCCAGGGGTGACAGGTGCAGGCCATCTCTGGCAAAACATCATGGTCTGTCGACCATGTCATCCCAGGCAGACAGATACTGGATCCCTTTAGAATGGCACCAGAAGCTTAGCCAATTGTTGAAGTCAATCATTTTGTCCTTGTACTGCAGCATCATTCTGGGTGATGGCAGAATGCTACTCAGGGCTAGGGTCATACCTGCCTGGGCTACAAGATCGGAGAGCTCTTCCATGTCTCTTTTCATGTAGTCCAGGGAGGTATGTCTCAGGTCGTTCACACCAACATGGACAATGACAGAGTCATATTTGTACTTGTTGTGGAGTGACCCAAGTGTGTGTGGGTTATGTGGTGGATCCTGGCACCCGACAGGCAGCTGACAGTAACCTTCTCCTTGTTTAGCCTGGTGAGTGGGACATCAGTGTGCCTGACTATAGAGTCTATTGTGTTGGGTACGTTGTTTTGCCTTATTGGCTGTGGTTGAGTGGCACACTGAGTCTGCGGGCTATGTGTCATTTGGGTTGTGTTGGGGAGTGGAGATTGCTTGCATTTCTGCTTTGGAGGTCTATGTTGCTTGAGCAGATTATTATTGAGAGCCTCCACGAATGTTTTTGTATTTCTATGTGTGGATTTTGGTGGTGTAGATTTAGTGAGACTATGTGATGAGTGTGGTGTGGTGCAAGTGTTTACCTTCTCCTCTTGACTGTCAAGTTCAGTTTTGATTGGAGAGAGCTTTTCCTCCAGTTTGTCTAGATAAGTGCATCTCTCACAGGTTGTAGTGTTCGGTGGTAGGAGGAGAGGGTTGTCTGTGTACATGAGGCAATTTCTACATTACCCCAAGATGCCCATATTCATCAGATAGACAGGAGAGAACACTGGAAGCTGACCCTTGGATATGCCTGAATAAAGAACTATTTTCCTCTAGATAAGTGAGGAAAGTGAGTACAAGAGCTGTTTTTCTCTAAGCAAGTGAGGAATGTAAGTACCAAAACTGTTTTCCTCTAGGTAATGAGGAAGGTTGAGTGCTGTAGTAATTAGTAGGTTATTTAGTGATTACAAGTTCTGAACAAGTGCTGATCACGAATAAGCAAATTCAAGTGCTAAAAGTAAGAATCTGTATCTGGACTAAACTAGTTACAGGAAAGGGGGGAAACAAGTGCAAATGGGGCTTTTAAATCAGAAAGTTGAGAGAGAGATGGAAAAACTGCCCAAACGGCCACTAACTACAATTTCTGGGCCAGAACCACTCTTTATGTGGTAGATAGGTTACCTAGTGCTTACCACTCCCTCTGATAAGCTAGAAGGCTTCCCTCCTACACAGAAAGCTTGGGGGAGGGGGGCTCAGAAGCTTACATACAGTCCTGGATACAGCAAATCTGAATCTGGACTACACTAGTTACAGGAAAGGTATTTATATATATATATATATATATATATATATATATATATATATATATATATACAGAAAAGTAGCTAAAACAGCAATCAAACAATTCAAATGCAGTGCAAGCTAGCACACTTGGGTATGTAGCAATGTTAGACCAAACAGTTTAAAAAATGCAATTAAATTAAAAATTACTAAAAACAATGCAGAAGGAGTCTATTAGGTAGAATGAGGTGAAGAGATGGGACTGGGGGGAGTGTCCCAGATCAAATCTACAGTGGGAGCAGGCAACTGCAGAAACCTCCAAATTTAAACAACAACACTGGAACAGAGAGGGTAGGTATGGGAAAACCAACACCTTCAGCAGAGATCTGAAAAACTATACAGTGAAGAAAAAATAACAGTGCACAACTCTGAAGTCAGCCAGCAATGATATAAAATTAGTCAAACAACAATTACCAGTACACAACTCTGAAGTGCCAGAAAAATATGCTCAGCTCTGTATATCTCCAGATAGTTTGAAGAGCACTCTTTCAGGACACAGGAAGGCTCTAGAAATGATATGCAGATTTTTTTACTAAGAGGGTCTAACTTTATGCAAGTAATCCTTGAGATGGTCAGATAACACATAGGATGTAACCAGTTATACCCACAGAAATAGGACACAGACACAGAGAAATAGGGGGAGGGGGGAAAAACACCTTCAGCAGAGATCTGAAAAACTATACAGTGAAGCAAAAATAATAGTGCATAACTCTGAAGTCAGCCAGCAATGATATAAAATTAGACAAACAACAATTACCAGTACACAACTCTGAAGTGCCAGAAAAATATACTCAGCTCTGTATATCTCCAGATAGTTTGAAGAGCACTCTATCAGGACACAGGAAGGCTCTAGCAATGATATCACCACCCTAAGCAACCGAGTCATCATATTAATAATGCAAATTTCACTCTGGACATCTTGCCGCTAGGGCTCCTGTGAACTGTAATGTTGGCCACCATCATTGTAATCAAGTTTCTCAGCTCACTTCCTGCTACCAAAGCCAGCACCTGGGGTTTACCCATTTTCATCAAGTTTATGTGAACAAGCTGGTTTTAAAAGTCCTGTGTTTCTAATGTTTATGGTATTAATTAGGTTTAAAGACCCTGAATTTCACATTTTTACCATTTGGTTTGAATGTTAATTGTGATATTTTTCAGGCACCTTAATGTTCATGATCATCAGCTGTGTTTAAAGACCCCGTGTTTCATCTTTTTACCCTTTTTATTAAGTTTAAAATTCTAACTTCCATGGCTTAAACAATTTTATTTTCAGAGTACAATAACATGTAAAAATTAGCAAATTCTTGACTGAACCTTCCTAAATCTACAAACATACATCCACCCTCTGCAACAATTGTAATAACAGACATATCTTTCTCCCTGTGCTTAAGCTTTATGGTTAAGACCCTTTGTGGTAGGCTCCTTTTAGAACACAATCAGGTTTTGGCTCACTGCTGATACAAATAATTTTTTGTTCCTCTGCAGGATATCTAAAACCTTATGCACTGATCTATACTAATATATGGGAGATAGGAAATTTACCCCAGGGATCATGTCAGTCACCCTGCTAGACAGGGGACCAGGGAAGTAAATATTGTGGGAAGAAATAGCCAGGGAATTGTTGTGGCTAGGCCTGTACAGGCCCTAGGGCCGATAGCCTAGTATCAACCTATGAACCTATGTAAGATTTTTATCTTTAAGTGCCAAGTTGTACTTTGCTTCCTTAGTCTAAATACCTCCTTCTGCAACTCATGAATACAGTTATTTCTTTCTAGCAACAGCTCCTTCACCACCCTTGCTGTTCGCTAAAATATATGACTTGAAACAAAACAGGCATGCATGTACTGGCATAGTCCCTACTAGATTGTTATTAAAGAAGTCATCCATACTATCTTGTATAAAGCATATTGTCTTACAGTCTCTTAAAATGAAAAGGTCCATCCTCAATGAACATCTACCACACATCAACCAAATCAAAAAGTAAAGCTTTTTAAGAGAGGCATTAAGATATCTAACATTCAAACTAAAACTAAATAAATAAATAAAAAATTAACCACATCTGCAAAAGAAAAGGTTAAAGTGAACCATGATATGGTTTATTATGGCAAATGCTAAACCTGTAAATGCATAACCTGCCCATGGTGTGGATTGCACAAGTCAAAAATGGTCAAAAACTAAGTACAACAAACCCATCTAATGGGTAGGCCAGAAGAAACTGCAATACAGCCAAATCAGCCAGTCACATTGTTTTCTTCTTCGCTGGTTTACTGTTCCCCTTTTGCAAAAGGCCTAAATAACATTGCACTCTTTTAGCATTAAACTCTTTCAGCTGAGTAGGGGCTGGGTTCTCCACAGAATCTAGACTGGGCAAAGTGACCATATCTCAATTGCTTTCTCCAGCAATAATGGGTCACAGCAGTTTTGCATTGGCACTACATAAACAAACAACTGTTTTCTAAGTAACAA
Organism: Protopterus annectens; assembly: GCF_019279795.1. NCBI lineage: Eukaryota > Metazoa > Chordata > Ceratodontiformes > Protopteridae > Protopterus > Protopterus annectens. The sequence continues at coordinate 486,193,983 of NC_056733.1, read as the reverse complement.
CTCTGGGACTGATGTTCTTTGCTCCAGATAATCCCTACAAAGATTGGCAGATGTCATAGAAACAAACTTGCTGGGATGAGTAATGTGTTTAGAATACTTTGCAGGAGACAGATTAGAACATTATGTGATGTGAACCTTAATAATTTTTTTCCACATCTTCAGTCAGCAAATACACTCACAAGAAGTCCATGACTACTTCCAGGGTAGAAAAGAAATTACCCTGGTTTTGTCACTTAATGTTAAGATTATCTTGGAATTTTAATGCTGTAGGCAGGTTGTTTTTAAGGCATGGTAATTGTAGTTGCGTAAAAGTTCTCTGTCTCTAGGACATGCCAAGATCAGAATCAAGGAAAGGCTACACAGTAGATTACTGTATCTGAAATTATCTGTCCTCGATTGCTTCCTCCACATCTTGGGTGCTTTCTCTATCACTAGGACCACTCCTGCTCACTGCTGCAGTCTGTTGAGTAACAGCATCTTTAAAATGTCACCATGCCTTAATCTTCAAATGTCTCCCTTACCTAAGTCAGCCACACTGTATTCCAGTGATGACAGTTTTCATAGACTTCGCTGTTAATCTGGATCATAACTAGGTCTTTTTATTGCTTCTAACTCAAAGATGGATACTGTAAATAACTGATGTTCCTATAAATGACTTTGAACCAATTTAATATATGTTATGTTGCATAAGATCTGCAAGTTGAGCTGTGCTAAATGGTCTATTTTCACAGTGGAGCCATAAGATGTAGTTATTCTGGACATCTTCTGCTGCCTGGAAATCTGCCCCTTTTCCTCAGACAGTGAACTGAATCAGATCCCAAGCCATAATGCAGACCTCAATCATGATATGTAAGCAGCAAAAAACAAACATATTAAACTATGTGTACACCCAGGGAGCAAGAAAGTCACGTAAAGAAGACAATTGGAAAGACTATGGCAATTCCTATGCTCACACCTTATATACAAAACTCTGACAACATTGCTGCTTTTAATATCTTGTGGTAGATATGATGTAACTGAAGACTAATTTGCAACTGCATTTATTTATAGGAAATTAATGGATCTATGTTATTTAACAGGATACTGCTTGAAAAACCTGATTAACAGACAAGAACAAATACATCAGTTGTTCTCGAGTGCATAATTGATTTGTAAAAT